>NC_088930.1:56525000-56607500 GCF_038396675.1 Hydra vulgaris
ATGCAGACATAAAAAATTTAAAAATGTAGCAAAAGTTGAAACGTATAAACATATTTTCAACATTTAATACCTCTAAATCTGTCTTACTAATGACATCCTCTGCACATTAAATCTCCACAACACAAATTTTCCACTGGATTAATGTTACAATTAAATAAAGACTAACAAATGTAAACAATTTAAATTAAAACTAAAATTAAACTGAAAATCTAACAAATCAAGCTAAAACAATTTGCAAGTGTTAAAGATTAACATTTAAAATCTACTTAATCTTACTAAAATGTTGTCATCGAGAACAATGCTAGAGAAAGTATTTAGCATTTGTGATTGAAATTGGTCAAAGATGACCTCAGATTAATTATTCTTCATTTTCAATAGGAATAGACAATGAGAGTTAGAGCACTATTATTACATTGTAGATAGAAAATGACATAATATTTGTAATATCGTCTTTAAACTTGTAATGTCTAGCTCAGCTAGAAATATTTCAACATCAGAATTACTCCTTGAGTTGTCATTTATCTTTTTTGGTGGCTAACTTCCAGGTGATACAGAAAGTAGTAAAATTAAAATTCTTTTAAGACAGAGAAATATCGATTAAAATAAATATTTTTATTCAATGATAAATATTTGATAAAGTTTTATAGTAGTTTTTGAATAGCAACATAAGGGCGAATATGTTAGCAACATAAGGGCGAATATGTTAGCAACATAAGGGTTAAGTTTGTTATCAACATAAGTGTGAATATAAAGGGTGTCCCGAAATTGATGCCAGATTTAAATTTGCCACCATTTATGTAGTAAAGTATTGACAATCTTTAAAAAAACAACCAACAGCTGGCAAGAAGATTTCCACAGCGTAGAGATCTTCTTGCCAGAGTATACGCTGTAGAGATCAAGAAGATCACTACAGCTCACTAAAGATCTGTGTCTCCATGCTTAACAAACTCAATTAACACAATAACTGAAGCCTGATGACCATGCACAGCAAAGAGAGTCTGTTCAAATGATTATTGAGCATCATCAAATGGATGATGATTTTTCGAGCAAAATTATCCTAAGCAACAAAGCACATTTTTAACTTGATGGGTCTGTTAATAGCCAAAATTTTTTTAGGGGTTCTGAGAACCCACAAGTGATTGTCAAAAAACAAATGCATACACAACGTGTCACAATCAGATGTGAATTTTGGGCTGGAGGCATAATTAGACCATACTTTTTTGAAAATAAGGGTGGTGCTCAATATCGCTACACGATAACCCAGTTGTTTTTTTTTGTTGCCAAAATTAGATAAAACTGATGTGGCCAATATGTGGTTTCAACAAGATGGTGCCACATGCCATACAGCCCGTGAAACACTTCAATTAATGCATGAGACATTTCCAGGTTGTGTACTCCCTCGTTTTGGTAATCAGAATTGGTCCCTATATTGTGTGATTTAACACTATTAGATTTCTGTTGATGAGGTTATTTAAAATCACAGGTCTATGTCAACAGGCCCACAACCACGCGCACTTTAAAAAGAGGAGATTCAACATTGCATCAACGAAATTCAGCCACAAGTATGCAGAATGGCCATGGAAGATTTTGACAAACGAGTTCATGTGTATGGATAGCACATTTTCCCAATGTGTTATTCCATAAATAACCCTATCTTATGTATTGAATGACTCAATAAAAAAATTACTATTAAATAAAAATTAATATCAATTCTCCTAAAATCATATCAAAAATATAATAAAAATACAAGAACATAAACACAAAGGAAACTGTGCATACAGTTTTATTGTCTCCGCTGCAGTACTCGACTATGTCACATTTATTGACTTTGTCTCTGCATAAGGTGCCTTGTCTTTTGAACTAAAAATAAAATATAAAAATATTAATGGCAAAGCAAAATTTTTTTAATATTAATTCTATTCAAATACTATTATATTTTTCTTTTTTTTTTTTTTCATTACAACTTGTTTTCATTTATAATTTTTTTCTTATTTGTATTTTATTTCAATTATAATTTTATATATTGAACAAAATCTGAATTATTGGAGTGCCCCTCCTTCAAGAACTTACAAACAATGACTTTAAAGTTAAAGTTCAGGGTTCTTTACTTGGGACAATGTTTTTCTTAAAAGAAATATGTGGATGTTGAAACTTGATGATTATAAATGCTTTTAAAATATCTAATTAAAATGTGATATTTATTTAAAAAATGTATTTATCAGCAGAGGAATTTAGTATTATGATAGGCCACTTAAGACCAAAGGTTTTTTTATTTGATTGCCAATTTAAGGATTGAGAGTTTTTATAACATGTGTTTTTAAAAATTCAATATTCAGACAATATTTCACAAAAAGGACGAATTTGAGATTTATAAATGTTTGTTGATATAAAAACATGTTTGAGTACAGCGTCATGCTAGGTCACATAGTTTTGACAGGACTGACAACACCAGAGGAGGGGGAGGGAAAGGAGGGCACTCGCCTCTCCGCCCCTCCCCCCACTATTTTTATTCAAAGAAATTTCTAGATATAGAGGACTTTTTTAAGAAATTGAGAATTAACTCCTCCACTTCCAAACTCTGTCCTGAGCCTTACTTAAAAAACACAAGAACTCATAAAAGCCTACCTAAAGTGTGATGATTACCAGAGTGAGTGTGTAATGACTCTCTCACATTCTAAGACTTATTTAGAACTTTTTTAAATTATATTAGATAATTATCAATACAAAGGAATAGAAACTGGAGCAAACGAAGCATATTTGTTATTAAATGCTATTATATAAAAAATCTATGGAAGCTGCTACATAAAATATGAGTTTCTTTTTTTAGTTTTTAATCATGCTAATTGTTAATTGGTAATAATCCATATCAAATTATCAATCACAAAATCATTGTTAATTGTTACAAAATCCATATCTTTTTCAATACTGCGATTAAGCTGGTTTAAATTTATCAAATTAACAATTAGGCTAATATGATAAATTTAAATCAAATGTCGCATAAATTTATGGCCCTCAGTTTTGCATAATATTTAAATAATGATAGTTCTAAAATTAAGGTTCTAAACTTAATTTGGTATTATTTTTCAAAACCCATTAATTTTTTTTTTAAATTAACTGTTTGAAGATTATATGATAAAAAAGAACACTAAAAAAACTATAGTGTATATGTGTGTATGTTTATAGAGTTGATCTTATTATGTACATTTAGAGCTGATCTTATTATGTACATTTAGTGAGTTTATCTTATCTAAATTTAGTGTATGTTTGCAGAGTTAATCTTATTTTCTAATTTAGCTATATATTGGCAGTATTATTGTAAACAAACTCAGATAAATAATCTTATAAATATTTGAAATTTGCCAAGAATACAGAAGCACAAAAAATAGAATGTTTAAATTTAGTATACCATAACTTATTTGGGGACCACATAAGTTATGAACTCAAATTTCAAGCATTGTTATTTCAACGAATTAATCCAATTCGGACCAAGAATCATTATATTGTCTCAAACTCAAGTCAGGTAAATTTTGTTGAATTTTTACATCAATTACTCTTTACTTATCGAGCTTGACAGAACCTTAAATAAATTAAAATAAAATACTTACATAACAATTTGGCTGACAGCAGTCAGGATTGCTTATATGACTGCATTGTGCATCGACTTTTAAAATACAATTTTCTGGTTCACAGCAATGATCTTCATTTCTTCGACACATCTGAAGTAATTAATTTTCATTTATTACATATCTATAGTAAACAATCCTGCATTACAGATCTGTAATAGAAATTGGCTAAATTTTAAGGATGTTGATTTTAAACATGAAAAGGAAAAAACCTAATTTAATGTTCCAAATGCTCATCTTTTTATTTTTAACAAACTCAACAAATTGTTTAAACAAGTTTATTTTTAAACTTGTTCAACAAGTTTAAAAATGGATTTTTTTTAACAAAATCCTACTCAGCAGTCAAATAATAGTTTTATAATTTCAAAGTAAAAATTAGTTAAAATTATCAAAAATAATTTCAAAACAGAAAAAGCAAAAATAGTTCATCAAAATGTTTTTAATAGTTTAAATTATTCATCAGAGGACTGACAGAGTGTCAACATATTTTCACTGCAATGGTTTTAACATGCTCTGTTTTAAAACCACTGCAGCAATAATCTGATGATTAAGTAATGTTATGAAATCTTATATTTCAACCTAAAATATTTTTCTGACATCTTTTAAAGTTATCAAATGTAAATAACTTGATATTGAACTAAGTAAGATGATTATAGTGATTTTAATTTTTTAATCTAAACTTTTTAATTATTTAAACTTAAGGCTAATAACTATTAATATTTTTTTTGTAACGAAACTGAAACCCCTTAAATTCGAGGAACAACTGTATAAAAATGACAGTGGCAAGATTAATTTTTATAAAAATTGAAAAAAGTTCCCCCACCTTTTTATTTACTTTTGCTTACTTATTGCACAGTTCGACTATGGGTTTCAATTTTACAATGAATTTTTATGACATTCTAGTCTCAACCCTCAGAATCAGGGTCGGCATTCGGCAATGCCGACCTAACTGCTGCCTTAAAAGTCTTACAGGTTATAAGAAAAGTGAAAGACATTAATACCTTAAAACCAAAATAAAATGTCTTATAGAAATTCCAGCAACAGTGTAAAGTCAAACAAGTGCATTTGGACAAAGAATCTACACTCCTCTTCTAAACAGAAAAGAGATCCAAGGATTCCATCTGTTGAAAAGTTAACCAATCTGATGCAGATGCTAACAAATCTTCAAATTCTTGGAAACTTTACTTAGGTGTTCAATAGCGATAAACTGCAACTGGTTCAAATCAAAATTTTGATTACGGATATAGAATTTCTCTGGAAAATTCTAGACTTTCCACTATTATCCAGCATACTCATCAGAAAGAAACTCAACAGCCTAATTGATCTATATGACAAAAACAAAAAGAAACCATCTGATAAATTCACTGGAACACTTTCTCAGTTGTTGTCACCAACATTAATGGAGAGTTGATTTCACCATCATTAATGGAGAATGGAAAAGCACGGAGGATAAAGAGCTTTATCAGAAGCAAGTTAAGAGTGGCAAAAAGATTGGTTATTCAATGGTCAAACAAGCTCCTTTGAAATCTATTGACCAATGAAAACGAGTCCGTCTATCAAAAGCTCAACCTTAAGCCTCTGTCCAATTGCAATCCTCACAAACAGAATCTTCGGATTCTGAAACCTCTTCTTCTTCACCTGAGTCGCTAACCTCTTTTTCTACAACTAACCTAAATGCAAACTGACATACCAAAGAACAAGCACTGAAACAGCTGGTTTACTAGTACTAAAAAATAACATTTCTACACATAAAGCATATGATGTTCTTGCAACAATTGCTGAACAGGGTCATTATGTACCAGTTCCAAGCCAGGCGGGTGTCTGAAAACAAGTAATCTCTGAAGGACAGAAAATGAAAACCAAAACTTTTCAAAAACTTTAAAGCAAAAATCCCTATTGTCTCCAGATTGATGGTAAAAAATTGCACGGGGAAGAGTATCAAGTAGTTCAGCTGAAAAATATGATAACTGAAATCAAACCTGGTGTTCTTAAATGTGAGAGTGCGTCTGCCGCAGCCATCCATAAGAAACTACATATTAGCATGATAGTCTGTGATACAACCAAAGTAAATACTGGGAGTTTGCATGGAATTGTAAAGCTCATACAGGATGATGTCTTAAACAAGGGCTTTCAGAAACCATAATATATTGGCTGTCATCACCATGTACTTGACTTCCTTCTGAAACATGTCATGAATTTTCTTATTCAAGAGCCAAAAAGCAAACCAGAACTCAACTACTCCTTCATTGACAATTTAAAAGAAAACTATGTCTCTCTTCAGGCTGATTTCCACCTTGTTGCACCAGATGATGTTAACACTGGCAAGAAACTTGGATGGCAAGATGATTTCAAGTATTTATATGAACTATATAAGGCAAATCGCCATTATAAAACAACTTCACGTTGGCCTCAAATCAGCTGGAAAATACAGTTATAGCATTCTTTCTGATACCAGAGAGGCGTAACATCCTTGCTCCAGCATGCAATTTTATCTGCTACAAATGGGTAAATGCTTGGTTCCATTCACAAAACTACAATGAAACCTCCATCAATAAACTCTTTTCCTCACTCATCAAGATAAAATGCAAGAAGGGAACTAATTGTTTAAAGACGCATTGGTCAATAGATGAGTCATTAATTGACATTCCCAGATCTAACCAAATCGCTAAACGTACTGTTAAACTAACACTGGAACTTCATGCAAAATCAAGAAAAATTGAATATTTGAATCTGAAGTTTATAGGAAAAAATATTTTTTAAATATTTCTTGTATATTTTGTACAAATTACTAACTGTTCTGTTTCTTATTTGTTAATAAAAATTGCTTAGTTATTACCATTACTCTTTTAAACAATGAAAAAAAAATAGTCTTCTTTTTAAAAAAAAGTCATTTTTCCACTTTTATATTTCTGAATAAGAGGGGAAGGGGAGGGGGAAGGGGAGGGGGAAGGGACCTTTTAAAAAAAAAAGACAAAAACGCTATTTACATTTTTAAATAACACAAAGAGTCACTTCAATTGCAAGGGTAAAAACAAAACAAACAAAAAATTTTTTGTTATTACCCTACTGTGCATAAAAAAACAAAAACATTTTTTATACATTTTTATTAACAAGTTGTATATTTACCAACTAAAACTTTTCAAGAAGAGTTTACCTACCGATTAAAGTTTGATTTTAATTGATAGATATGCTCTTTATTATCATTTTACATCTTAAACATTCAGTAAAATACCTTTTGCATTAAAAATGATTCAAAATTTTTTTAGTTAAACAATTTTTTTTTTTTTTTTCTTAATCAAAAAAAAAAAAGTCAAAAATTATATAAAAATTAACTATTTGTTTTTTAGAATTATTTTAAGTTGTTTTTGACTTTTAACTGTAGATTTCCTGAACACATTTTTTTGTAAGTTAACATGAGATAAAAATTATTATAAACCAATAAAAAAAACTGTTTTTTTTTAATTTTTTGACCCTTTACAAGTATAAAACATTTTATTAAATAAAAAGGGTTCTAAATTTTGAATTATAAAAACTTTTACAAAAATCATTTTACAAAGGATCTTTTAAAAAAAGTTTAAAAAATCAATTTTTCTGAATCAAAGAGGTTGTAGAGAGATTTTTTATTGGTACTTTAGTTCCTGTGCTTAACTTAATTTTTTTAATTGTATTTTTGTTCTTGAGCTCAACTTACTAAAAGTTTGAGCAATATATTTGCATCTAATATTATATATAATATTTATTTTATTTTTTTTTTTTTTTTTTGATAGAAGCTTTTTGTGTCACAGACAAATTAATTTCTCAAATTTATTTCAAAACAAAAATGTTTTTTGCAATATGTTTTGAAAACATGTTTTGGTTGCTTGACAAACACATAAGTCCAAAAAAATAATTTTTTTTTTAATTCAAATTATGGAAAAGTAAAATCATTGTCAATGTAAAGCTTTTAGCAAAAATTAATAACATTAAATAACAAAAATAAATAAAATTTAATAACAAAAATGACAAACATTAACAGTAAGTAATAATAACTGTAAATAACAAAACAGTTATTATTATTCACTGTTATTACAAAATATTTAAAAACATGTAAGTCCGTAATAGTAAATTAAAAATAAATATATAATATATAGGAATAACATAACTGTAAGATGTTTGAGTCACCACATTTTATTAAAGTTGTTTTATAACAACAACAACAACAACAACAACAACAAAAAGAAAAAATAAACATAAAAAACCTCTAAAGTTCCACAATCACATTGTTCATCATCCTCACGAATTCCATTGCCACAAATTTTTCCCAGTTGCTTTTCAAATAACAAATAAAATTAAAACTTTTATGAAAATGTATAAAGAAATTTGAAATTAAATATAAATTATTTTATCAGTATCCTAATTATAATAAAAATTCTATTAGCTATATATCAATAAAAACATGACTAAGGATTGCAAATTCACAGACATTTTTTTATTTCTGGGATAGTAGAAAACTTTAGGAAATGGTGTTGGAGGTGGCCTAGAACCCTTTTACAACACAAAAAGTGTATGTTTTTTTCTTAATTAGAACTTAAATTAATTTTATTTCCAAAAATTTCTTTAAAAAATTTAAATAAAAAGGTTTGAAAAACTAAAAAAAAACTTGTTTTAACTTGCTTCATTATTTGATATAAATCAAAAATATTAATGCCATAAATTTCAATTCTATGTAGAACTTTTTTTACTTCCATACTATGTAGAATCTATTTTAAATCGATCCTATATAGAATCATTTTTACTTCCATCCTATATAGAATCTATTTCACTTCCATCCTATATAGAATCATTTTTACTTCCACCCTATGTAGAATCTATTTTACTTCTATTACTATAGTAACATATTTAAACTATTTTAAATAAAACTATCTACTCTATGTAGGATCTATTTTACTTCTATTACTATAGTAACATATTAAAACTAGTTTAAATAATCTACTTCAATCTTATGTAGAACCTTTTTTATCCACAACAGTAACTCAAACTACTAGAGATATTATTTTTACACTTTAAATTTTTTTTCACTTGAACTTTGCAAGTTTAATTGAAGTTTTAATTGAAGAAAAACAAAAATAATAATTAAAAAAAAAGGTATTTCAAAAGTTGCAACATATTATAAGATTATATATTTTATAGTATTATATATTTAAAGAATAAATATTAAATGAAAAAGGTCTTTTTTATTTAATGAAACAAAACAAAAAACTTTGTACTGAAACTTTAAACTTTGTTACGAATTTCTAGGAAATCCAATAATCCCTATTTACAAAGTTCTAAGAAGTCCAAAAATCTCTATTTATAAATTTATTTACAACAAAAATTCTTCAAATTAAAAGTTATAAACATAACTAAAACTTGTAAAAACATACAGTAGAAGGGTAGTTTGCAAGGCATTCATATACATTCTTATTTAAAACATCTATATTGCACTTTGAAAAGCCTGTTCCTCGAGATCTAAACAATATTTTTAAAATGCAAAAACAAATAAGAAAAATCAAACAATATCAAAAGAACAAGTTGTCATAATGATAAAGTTATATTTCATAATTATATTTTATATCAAGCACTCATACAATATCACTATTAGAGATATTTATTGAAGTCTTTAAATTAAATAACACTTTATTAAACATTTACAAAATAAGTTAAACTTTTACTTAAAAAAAATACTTTTTGAAGATTTAACTTAACTGAATTTAACATACATAGATCTCTGCATAACACATCCCTTAGCAGTTAAACATGCGCAGTCTAAGAAATAAAGAATAGTAAATAAATTGGTAAATATTGAATCGATAAATAAATTATTTTATGAGATATTATTGAAGGTGAAAAATTAATAAAATAAAAAATTTGTATATGAAAATTTATTTCAGGTAAATTGTTTTTAGTGCATATAATGAACTGCTATCAAGTAGGCTCCTGCTCCTTCTCCTCTATCTCATGCATAATTAACTTCTATCTCCTGCATAACTATCTCTCATACTAAAGTCTGATCTTTATACATATTTCATGGATGACAAATAGTTCTGCAAATAAACATAGTTAACTAAACTCTTCAAAAAGAATGATAAAATTAAATTATTATAATTAAATTTTTATTATATTCTATAATTAAAAAAATTATAGAAAACAATAAAAAAAACAGCTAACTTCACAGATCCAGGTTGAAGTTTAACTAAATTAACTTTGCTTATATGTATAAGTAAAAACACATAGAATGTTTTTCCTATAAGTTGAATTTTTTTTTGTATTTTATTTCGTATTAAAAAGATTAGATATATATATATATATAAAATTTAAATGAAATCTTTAATAGTATGTGTAATAATACAACAATGATAAGAATGATAAATGATACGTTGTTATACTGTATTTCGTATTAAAAAAATTAAACATATATATAACATATATATAAACATATATATTAAACATATATATATATATATATATAAACATATATATTATATATACATATATATTATATATAAACATATATATATATATATATACATATATATATATAACATATATATAAACATATATACATATATATATATATATATATATATATATATATATATATATATATATATATATATATATATATATATATATATATATATATACATATGTATAAAATTTAAGTGACATCTTTAATAGTATGTGTAATAAAATAAAAATGATAAGAATGATAAACGATACATTGGCGATAGCCATGCTCGATTTACTAATATTGATGACACAAATTCTTTTTAAACACTTTTAAAGTCACAAGATAAATCAATCCAATATACATGCGAAAGCGAAACTGCTCAACACCAATTAAATTTTTTAGATATTTGTATTTTAACCAATCACACCCTTCACAAATATGAGTTTTCCATACACCGTAAAGATGCAAACGTACTTATAAAACCGAAATCATCTATTTCACCGAATATCGCAGTTGGTATTGTTAAAGGTTTTTTAGCTCGAGCATACAAAATTTGTTCAGAACATAACATTCAAGATGAAATTAATTTTCTTATTAGGATATTTACTGAAAATGGACATACCTATTTAGGGACATACCTTATTAGGATTTTACTGAAAATGGACATACCTATAAACAGTATTCAGATATTGCTAAAAATTAACAAATCTATCTTGCTCTAAAAAAATTGATACCAAAAATCTTGTTATTTTACCATGGGATCAAAAAATAAGCCTTGTTCTTGGAAGAGAGTTTCGTAAAGTCGGTGTTAAAACAGTCTTCTGTTTTGGTAATCCCTTGATCAATATACTCTGTCGAAACAAGTCTAATCTGCCTCCGAATAGTCATCCAGGAGGGCACCAACTTAATTGCACATGTGGTGCATGTTATATTTGTGAAACAAGAAAAAAGATTTCCACACGAATTCAAGAACATAAAAATAATGTTACAAAAGCCAACTGGCAAACATCTGGAATAGTAGAACATTCACAACATTGTAATGGTAGAATAAATAGGGAGAACCTTAAAACGCTTTCTGTTATTTCAAACAACTACACAAGAAAAATTTGTGAGGCCAATACAATGTGTACAATGTTCAAAATCTAAAGAAAACGTTTTAAATTGTGACAATGGCAATTTGGTGATGACTCACCATTGGAAACCATATTTTGTAAAATTAAAAAATGTTAAATATATGACGTTGCAATGACATCATTTGGTTACATTCATTATAACTTTTAAACGATTTTTTAACGGTTTTATTAGTTTGATAATGGCTCTCACTATATGAGCCAAGATATTACTTAAAAAAAAGAAATAAATAGTATGATACCGTATATGATTTTTAAATGTTTGTTATATTTATATATATATATATATATATATATATATATATATATATATATATATATATATATATATATATATATATATATATAAATATATATGTAAATTATGTTAGTGTATTTTACAAATAGAGTGCTCAATGTTCTTAAAGAACAGAGCAATAATAAATTGGTAAAAAACACTCATCTAACTTTTATCTTTTACTTTAAGTTTCACCATTGCTGGATCATCAGGAAGAGTTACTAAATCTCAAAAAAAATTCAATTTATAGAAAAAAATATTTTACAGGAAGTTATAAATTATTATAAAAAAATTTTTTAATTACTATATATTTTTGTTAACGGGAAGTTACAGAAAGTAATTATTAAATAAATTTCTTTGGAATGGGGATAGTTTAATTTGGTCATTTTTTTAATGATTTTTTAAGAGGTATTTATTTTCGTGCCTACATTTAGAAATTAATTCAGATTTTTTATTTAATAAATTTTCTTGATTTAAATGAGTAATTATTTCAAATTTTTCCTGCATACATACCTGCATACAGAGCATACATTTTTTGGAAATGTTATTATAGGCAGGGGCAGATTTTAGAATAGAACATTGTAAATTAAAATTTTTCTTTTTTTCTTTTAAATCCCAAATATATTTTGACAGCATAATCTCTTTTGAATATTTTTTGTGTTTAAACGATTGTTTGTGGTTGGCATAATGTTTTTTCCATTCCCCTCGGTTAAGCCAATATATTGTTTATCAGGTTTATTTTGTGAGGAAACAATGCACTTGTAAATTACATTTTTCGAAAGGCATTTTCCATTTAGAGGGCAATCTATATTTTGTTTACAATTACAATAATCAGTGTTTTTTTCTTTTAAACGTTCATTTTTATTAATTAACGCGTATTAGTGGCCTTTTATAATTCTTTCGAAATTTTTTGTACAACTATAACTTACTTTAATGGTATTTCTGTTAAAAATCTTGTGTAATTTATTAGAGGGAGGAAAACATTTGCCTACTAATTTTAGAAAAATTTTACCTATATTTGTTGAAACATTTTTGCTGTACGGGGGGTTTTGCTGTACGGGGGGTTGAACAAATTATGTTTTTATTTCTAATACGCTTTTTTGCAATTTTCTTTTCAAATTTTAGCTTAAAATTTTGAAAGTCACGTTTTTTAAGGGCATCTTCATAAGCGCATTTAGAGGAGTTAAAAATATTTTTATTTAGAAGAGTTTTGGTTTACCCTATTGTTAATTGAATGGAAAAATTTGGGAATGGAAAAAATGTTATGCCAACCACAAACAACTTTTTAAACACAAAAAACTTATTTGGGATTTAAAAGAAAAAAATAAAAATTTTAATTTACAATGGTCTATTCTAAAATCTGCCCCTGTCTATAATAACATTTCCAAAAAATGTATGCTATGTTTGCAAGAAAAATATGAAATAATTACTCATATAAATCAGGAAAATTTATTAAATAAAAAATCTGAATTAATTTCCAAATGTAAGCACGAAATAAAATACCTCTAAAAAATTATAAAAACAAATGACCTAATTAAGCTATCCCCATTCCAAAGAAATTTATTTAATAATTACTTTCTGTAACTTCCTGTAAACCAAAAAAATATTGCAATTAAAATTTTTTTTTTTTAATTTTTAGTTATAATAATTTATAACTTCCTGTAAAATATTTTTTTCTATAAATTTAATTTTTTTTGAGATTTAGTAACTCTTCCTGATGATCCGGCAATGATGAAACTTAAAGTGGAAGAAAAAAGTTAGATAAGTGTTTTTTACTAATTTATATATATATATATATATATATATATATATATATATATATATATATATATATATATATATATATATATATATATATATATATATATATAATAACTACATGATTATATATATATAAATAAATACATATAAAAAATAACTACATGATTTTTTTAGTAAAAATCATGTAGTTATTTTTTTAATCTTGTCAAAAAATCAATTATATAGCTCTGATATCATTCATCGAGCACTCTTGCTGAATACATGCTCACAGCAAAATTAAACTTATTTATATACATATATATATATAGAATGATTGCTGCATAGAGTATATAGATCAATTGCTCTATAGATCTAAATACACTATAGTAGATAGATCAGCAATTAATAAATACATTCAAAAAAATCTTTAATATCATTTAAAAAAAAACATGTAAAATCATTTATGTCACATTTAATATTTGTATTCTTCATCTTTTTAAATTATAATTAAGGCACCTGTTTTTTCATTCTCATCTTCAAATCCCATTAGGTGTCCAAATAAATTGCTTAATCCACTAATATCAAATTTTTCATAACTCCACTGTGCGTAAGAAACAGAATTACAAATTCAACAATTTTTTCATTTTCAACTTAGTTAATCTTTAATTAACTATTTGAAAGTTTTATGGAACTTTAGTTTTTTTATATAATTTTAGTTTAAAAAAAATGTTACCTCATGAACTATACTATGATATTCTTCACAAAATAATCCATGTACACGTTTTTTTATATCAAAGTTTTCATGCCTAAAAAAAAAACCAAGAAAGCAATTTTAATTTTTTTTTATATCTTAATATATATATTGAAGTATTTTTATGTGTTATATGATGTGATAATATGTGTTATTTGTTATGCTTATATATATTAAGGATAAATGGGTTTATATTTTGTAAGTGTTTATGTGTCATAAATGTGTATATATCTGTTATGTATGAAGTGTTTTTATGTGTGTTATGCGTTATTACACAAGTAAGGTTGTATTTTTAAAAGTAACTAATGTGTGTGTGTATATGTGTATATGTATATATATATATATATATATATATATATATATATATATATATATATATATATATATATATATATATATATATATATATATATACTTTACACACCTACATAAACATTTACAAAACATAAGTCCATATAACCTTATATAACACATATTAACACATAATAAATAACACACATTACCACATTATATGACAGATAAAAATACTTATTAAAACTATTACAAATATAACATTAAAAATACATTACTTGTGTAATATTTGTATAATGAGGTACCTTAAAGTGCATGTTTTTCAAATTTAAAAAACAAATTATCAAATGACCTGGTTCGTGCTGCATTTTACTTTTTGAGATTAACACCAACTTTACCAAATTTTATGACATTTTGCATACTCGTTTGTATACATTATAACGCATAACATAAAAATGCTATATATTTACCAGATACTGACACATATTTTTAAAAAATTTTTCAAAAGGGGAATTTAATGTAACTATTATTTGAGCTCATTTATTATTATAGTTTTTTAGGAGAAACTTATTTTTGTGCCTACGTTTAGAAATTAATTCTGATTTTTTGTTTAATCAGCATTTTTGGTTTGCATGAGTAATTATTTCAAATATTGCTTGTAGACATAGGATGCATTTTGTTGGAAATATATATGTGTATATATATATAAATGTATATGTATATATATATATATATATATATATATATATATATATATATATATATATATATATATATATATATATATATATATACACACATATATATATATATATATATATATATTTATATATATATTATTATACATATGTATATATATATATATATATATGTGTATATATATATATATATATATATATATATATATATATATATACATATATATACTGTGCTTTATCAATAAAGACTCATCAGAAATGAGTGATCAAATTAATAAAACTTCAATTTATAACAAAAATTAAATTACAGGAAGTGGCATAACAGAGGGTGAATGGAAAAAACGTTATGCCGGTCATAAGCAATCTTTCAAAAATAAAAAATGTTCAAAAGACACCATGCTGCTTAAATATATATGGGAATTAAAAGGTAAAAATATTGATGATTTTATACTGAATTGGTCCATCCTTAAAACAGCGCCTGCATATAACAATATTTCCAAAAAGTGCATCCTATGTCTACAAGAAATATTTGAAATAATTACTCATGTAAACCAAAAATGCTTATTAAACAAAAAATCAGAATTAATTTCTAAACATAGGCACAAAAATAAGTTTCTCCTAAAAAACTATAATAATAAATGAGCTCAAATAATAGTTACATAAAATCCCCCTTTTGAAAAATTTTTTAAAAATATGTGTCAGTATCTGGTAAATATATAGCATTTTTATGTTATGCGTTATAATGTATACAAACGAGTATGCAAAATGTCATAAAATTTGGTAAAGTTGGTGTTAATCTCAAAAAGTAAAATGCAGCACGAACCAGGTCATTTGATAATTTGTTTTTTAAATTTGAAAAACATGCACTTTAAGGTACCTCATTATACAAATATTACACAAGTAATGTATTTTTAATGTTATATTTGTAATAGTTTTAATAAGTATTTTTATCTGTCATATAATGTGGTAATGTGTGTTATTTATTATGTGTTAATATGTGTTATATAAGGTTATATGGACTTATGTTTTGTAAATGTTTATGTAGGTGTTTCTATGTGTGTGTAATAAACACTGAAATAACTTGATAACCTATAATAACCTAAACTAGTTTTGAAATTCAAATTAAGCCCTAATTTATGGGTTATACACCTAATAACTCTAACATTCTCTAACAAGCTATATATCTTAGTGCTAGGAGATTTGAGTTATTAAGAGTTTACTGTAACATGTTAATTATGTGATGTTATTATTGTGATGTTTTGTGTTGATAGACAACTAGGCTTAACTTTAAGTTAGTATCTATCATTAAAAATGTTTATTGGGTCATTTCATTAATGAAACTGGCTAAATATATAACCATTTACTAAAAGCTAAGGATTCATTTTTTAAATAACAAAATATATTTTTATCTTACTGGGTATTTCTTTTTAGAGTGGCTTTTTCAAAAAGAGTTTATAATCCAAACTTGCAACAATAAATCTTGAAACTTTCTTGAAAAAAAAAACAAAATCTTTTAAAGTAAGTTTTTTATTTGTTCTCTATTAAGTCACATTTTGAGTTTTCAAACAAATAAATAGAGTACATAACACATTAATGTGTAATTAAGTTGTTATAAGTGTTTCCAATAATAACTCTGTTCCATTTTCAGGTCGAATTCCTTCTTTTAAGTCTGATTTTTCAAAGTTTTCCAACATAAAATGATTTAAGAAATGTTCTGAATGTTGATCGTTAAAAACTAAAACAAAATTAAGTTAATCTTCATAGCATTTATGCGGTAGTGGTGTTGTGGTAGAGCATTTGCTTTATAAGCGAGAGGTTCCGATTTTCATCCCCACCACGTCCCTGGTAGTACCGCGCTCAACTTGTTTCTCTGCACAGCGGCCTTGTTCATCAAGGTTCGTGTTTCGGATTCATAGAGTTGAGAGAGGGTTATAACCACAATTAAGTAGCCTCCTCATCTGTAGTGGACTTCTCGGCCTTGGGGAGAAGAATTAACAACAAAAAAAAAGTTTACTAGAAGCTATATGACTTTTGATACTTTTTTATGTTAAATATATTTTTTTGTAATTTTTTTTTAAAAGTTTATATTTTTACTTTATCTCAAAAAAAATGGTTTTTTTTATCTCACTTAAATATTTATATTTTTTCTCTTTTGAATTATTATTTTGTACGGATATGTTGGCCATTTTTACTTCTTTTTTTTTTTATATTTCCAATATATATTTTTATATGTGAATGGAAACCATTTATACTTTTATCACCTTTGGTGATTACAATCCAGATGATTTCTATTTGCTGTAAGTATTGATTTTCAGCACAATCAACAATATAATTATTTAATTGCCAAAATTAGTATTAAAAACAGCTTATTTGGATGGTTTTGTTAAGAGTACTATACAAAAAGGTTTATATAAAAGATGTCGAACAGACAGAGCTGATTTATTTGACATAACTTATTTGACATTACTAGAGCCCGTGGCCCGTTTTTGTGTCCTTTTTACTTTTTAAACAAATGTTAACATGAAAGGGTTTAAAAAAATTAATTTATATTAATTACTATAACCTTACATTTCCAAAAACACTAGGAGATTTAGTGTCTACATTTTAGTGTCAAAAATAAGCCAATGTATTGCCAACAAAAATTAATCTACACAATACCAATGTATACTTATACCAATTCAATGAGCATTAGATTGGAAACCTAATTTTCAAAAAAAGATAAAAATATACTTTATCATGTTACTAATTATTTGCTCCCACAAAAATGCAAACGATTATTACTATTACTGGCAGCAATGACTTAAAAAATGTCCTCCTTGAGAATTATAAAGAAAAGTGGAAACAAAGTTGATGAGCTAAAAGCATATTATTTGGTTTTAAATTTGAATTTCTTTTGTTGCTGTTAAACACTTTAAAAACTTTCTGTATCTGTTTAGTATATATAAAAATTGTATGAAAGACCATAGAATAATATTAATATAGAAGAATAAACAAGACAAATCATAGTTTTTTAGTTTTATTCATTTAACTGAAAAATTTACCTGAAAAAAATGCCACAATCAAAATTCATAGCTTTAAAAGATGAATTGTTTTTTATTATTTGAAAATAAGCCTCAAAATAGTTATGATCATCAAGTGAATTTCTACCACGTCTAAAATAATCTTTGTTTTCTTGAATTTCAATTACAACAACAACTAAACGCACATTGATAGCTTGATAAATCTAAAAAAACTATTTCATAGTTACAACAACAATAATACTAATTTATTCTTAAATTATAAAAAAAAAAATTTAAGCAGCCATGTAAGCTAGTAGATTACAGTTTAAGATGGCCGCCAGACCTAAGTTAATTTATAAAGCCAAAAAATTTCTCAGTACATGCTTTTAACACAAGTAGGAACTATGGTCAACAACCTTTATTTACTTTAGATGACTTGGGCTGGAAACAGTTACCAAAAATCTTTAAAACACCAGATAAAATGATTCAATCATAAAACATAACTTATTGTAATTTTTTCATCATAGTAATTTTTAATTCAGAGTAGTATTAGACATCATGTCCTCCATTGCCAGATACCTATAATGGTAGCAACCCCTTTGCTTAACATCCTTAAACTTCAAAAAATTGTAACTGTATTTATGTTTTAGTATAAAAGTGTAAACTCATATAGTTTATTTATGTAACTATTAGAAGATATTTCCTCAATAGACAGACAGAAAAAAAACATCACTTACAAATAGACTTGAAAACCAGTTACTTTAGTGTAACACATACTGCTAAGGCAGCCTTAGGGAAGAAGGAGAAAAGATTATATTAGAGTAAAAGTTAGTTAAAAACCATTTAGAGATGTGCATCAGATGTCCAGTATAAAAGCACAAAACTCATGCAGAATTTGATTTTAAAAATTTGTTTACATATATTCTGTTTATTATGTCTACATATTAGAGTTCCATATGGAGAATAATACCTTGTTTCACAGATATGTTCCTTCATGATCATACAATTGAAATGATAATAAAAGAATAGGCAAAAAGAAAAGATGTAGCTTTTTATTAAAACCAGAGATATGAAAGAAAAATGACTGCACATCAAGATGAGATTTTGAACTTAAGACTGCAAAAAATGGAAAGATTTGAGTTAAACATAGTTATAATAGACAGCGTTGAATTAAGCAATTAAAAATAAAGACATGAAACAGAATTTGTTGCTGGTTGCCCAAAACCACAGAAAAAAGTAACAATAAAATTAAAAATTTGAAAATCTAACAAAAATCCAGCTAGTTTATATTTAAAGAACTTTTTATACTTTTTCAAAATTTTGTCCTTTTTTATTATATATATATATATAATAAATATATATATATATAATAAATATATATATATAATAAATATATATATATATAATAAATATATATATATAATAAATATATATATATATAATAAATATATATATATATATAATAAATATATATATATATATATATATGTATATGTATATAAAATTTTGTCCTTTTTTTATTATATATATAATAAATATATATATATAATAAATATATATATATATAATAAATATATATATATATATGTATATGTATATAAAATTTTGTCCTTTTTTTATTATATATATAATAAATATATATATATATATATATATATATATATAATAAATATATATATATATAATAAATATATATATGTATATATATATATATATATATATATATATATATATATATATATATATATATGTATATGTATATAAAATTTTGTCCTTTTTTTATTATATATATAATAAATATATATATATATATATATATATATATATATATATATAATAAATATATATATATATATAATAAATATATATGTATATATATATATATATATATATATATATATATATATATATATATATATATATATATATATATATATATATATATATATATATATATATATATATATATGCATATGTATATATTTTGGGTGCCCCAAGAAGACCTAATGGTCTTGTCACAGAGCACTGCGGGGGAGCATTCAAATAGGAAGTTCACACTTCCTTCCTTACCAATGGCACAAAATATGCCCAGAGCTCGCTTCGAACCTGGGATCTCTTGACATCAAATTTGTTAAATATTACATGTGAAGTACCTCAAGGATCCATGTTAGGACCTCTTCTTTTCCTTATTTATATTAATAATCTATACCAAGGCTTGGATTTAATAACAATTATGTTTGCTGATGACACCAATTTATTCACATCACACAAAAGCAATCCTACTCTATTTCATTGCATGAACATCGAGTTAATCAAAATACCTGACTGATTTAAGACTAACAAATTATCTCTTAACATTGATAAAACTAAATGGATTCTTTTCCACCCTCTTATCAAAAAACATAAACTGCCAATTAACATGCCTCATCTTGTTATTGACAATATACAAATTAAACAAGTAACAGTAACCAACTTTATAGGTGTTTGTATAGATGAAAATTTTACATGGATAAGTCACATTAAAAACTTATCAAGTAAAATTTCAAAAAGTATAGGAATATTGTACAAAGCAAGAAATATTTTAAACAAACATACTTTAGTACAATTATATCACTCATTTATTAATTGTCACATAAACTATGCAAACATTGTTTGGGGTAGTACAAAGAAAAATAAACTTAAACCTCTTTATTAACAGCAGAATCATGTAGCACGTCTCTATTATTTGAAATAAAAGTTTTTAATATATATAAGCTAAACATTTTTAATATTCTTTGTTTTATGTTTAAATGTAAAACCAATTCATCCCCTATTTCTTTCCATAATTTGTTCTCATTGAAAGATAAAAACAAATACATTTTACGTATATATAAATTATATATGTACCATTAAATTTATATATTTTACATATATATAAATTATATATGTACCATTAACAACTGTAATATGAAATAATGTATCTTGTGTTTGTAACGGAATATTTTAAGTTTCTTCGTTAATTTATTTTTTTATCTTGTAAATATCTTATAAAAAACACGATCATTTTTAGCGGTTTGCGCATTCTTTTATTATTTAATAACGATCATTATATATATATATTTTTTAATTATTATATATTTGTATTATAAATATTGTAACGAAATGCTTATTTAAAATGTAATAAAAAGAACAAAACAAAACAAAAAAACAAAAAAATTAAGTACTCAATTATGTTAAGATCTAGGCCAAAAGCAACAAACTCTATAAAAGCCAAGAGCAACATCCCTAAACCAATCAAAATAGTATGGCAGATGCAATTATAATAAATATTTCAACAGGAAGAGTTATTTTTAGAGTAAATTTCGATCTCATATAATGCTTTAGGACAATATAAACAGTTTACTGACTATAACCTACTTTGTTACTCAATTTAACCAACTTTTTTCAACTTTCCTATGTTCTTACTTCTTTCTGCTTATTACTATAACCTAATTTCTTATCATAGAATATATAATTTATAAATATTACAAATAAAAATTTTCTATATGTTGATTAGTATGCACAAATTTTTTCAGTCATTAAAATTTTACAAGTAAGGATAAAACATGTCAAAATAGCTAACAAGTTATAATACATGCATATTTGTATGCAATTTTTTCAAACATTACTTCAGCACAAAAGAATTCTTGTCCGAATGAATATATATTTAAATAAATGTTATACACAAAGCAATATTACACATTTTAACACAAACATATTCAGGTTATTTGATCATGCATAATGCACCCATTATTATAATATTTTATTTTATTGCACTATATACATGCATATTTGTAAGAAAGCATTAAAATTAAGCAAACATGCCCTAAAATTAAAATTTTTTATCAAACTGGTTAAATCAAAATGTTTCTTCATACTTTCCAAATGTAACTAGTGACAACATAAATTTTTTATTTTTACTTGGAACACACTATAAACAGTTTTAGAATATTATGACTTTAACACATTATTAAGTTGCTAACTGTAGAACCAATAAAATTTGTAGACAATTCTTAATTTTTTTCACCACTGTATAACTAATAAAAATTAATTGAATAAACACATAAAACAAACCATGTCACATTGAGCAATGATATTTAAGACTCTCTCAATTAAAATAGACTGATTGTTGTTGTATTCAGGTAGCTAAAAGAAAATTCAAATATAAAAATTATAACTATAAAAATATCAATTGTAGTAATGACAGAAATAAAAATAAGCAAATGATCATTGAAAGTAAAGATTTATATTAAGTTTTTTTTTTATATATATGTATATTTATTATTAAGTTCACTATACACATTATTTAGTTTTTGAAACCACTTAACTCTTGTATATAGATAAATTAAGACCAAATACAATATTGTATTATTTTTTTGAAAACACTTAACTATGGTATATAGCTAAATTAAGACAAAAAACAATATTGTATTGGCTTTTTGAAACCATTTGACTATGGTATAAAGCTAAATTAAGACCAAATAAAATATAGTATTAATTTATTGAAACCACTTAGTTAAGGCTTTAACCAACAAACAGTACCCCAAAAATTTAACAAACTTCAAACTTGCTTTTCATGGATGTATTGTTAGTGGAAACATGCTGTAAAAAAAATTACAAATTTTGCTCCTACTATGGTACAAACATGTTATTTGGTGGATATAAAGATAAAACATTGACAAACATTTCAGTTTGGAGCAAGTGATTGGATTACTGTGAGAGCGATTATGGATTTCAAAATAGTCACGTTAAAAAGAATACTTTGTCAAATATCTTAACTTCCATTATTATGATTGCAACACTACAATTTTCTTTAAAAAATTATTAACAATTATTTTTCTTGGAAGTTATCTCTCACTTTAGAAAATCATTAACAACATAACTATCATTAAACAATTATTATGATTGTAATTTTTTTAGACATTACTTCAGCAAAAAAGAATTCTTGTCCGAATGAATATAAAAGCCATAGGGATAAACTTAAGTTAAACGAGACAGGAGAAACAATAAATAGCTTAACACTTTATATATCATATAATTAATTGTAATATTTAATATATATATATATCAACTCTCGGAATTAGGGGCAGCATTCGGCAATGCCGACCTAACTACTGACCTTAAAGTGTTTGAGGTTGGCACAAAATCTCTAACCTCATTTCTATGTTTTATTGTAAGATCTTTGTATCAAATTTTTTTTTGCTGACCTTTAAAAGATTGAGGTCAGCAAATTATTGCCGACCTCATTTTTCCTAATTCCACTAACAATTTCTCATGTTAAATGAGAAAAATTTTTATTAAGTGATTTTCTACTATTATATATATATATATATATATATATATATATATATATATATATATATATATATATATATATATATATATATATACATATATATATATGTATATATATACATATATATACATATATATATATACATATATATATATATACATATATATATATATATATATATATATATATATATATATATATATATATATATATATATATATATATATATATATATATATATATATATATATATATACATATGTGACCCATCTGACTAAAACCAGTCACATGTATAAAATTTTAAGTTTTGAGTGTGATACATATTTGAAAAGGTATAATATTCTGCTTTAAAATGATGCAAAAATTATTGCTCTAGCTTGACCCTAGCCAAAGTTATGAGCAAAAATGTAACATCTATATTA
This sequence comes from Hydra vulgaris, assembly GCF_038396675.1. Classification (NCBI taxonomy): domain Eukaryota; kingdom Metazoa; phylum Cnidaria; class Hydrozoa; order Anthoathecata; family Hydridae; genus Hydra; species Hydra vulgaris. The sequence continues at coordinate 56,548,715 of NC_088930.1, forward strand.
AAATTTTAAAACGGAAATAAACGTGTTTAAAGGTTTGATATCATTTAAAATAGAAAACTGCTTAGCAACCATGCATGGATTTTGTTCTAATTTGGCACACACCTACTGTGATACATTTGCAACAAGTCCTGAAAAAATTATTACTGTAGCTTGATTACTTTTTAAATTATAACACTTTTAGTACATCAAGAAAATTAAATTATTATCAATTTTTTAATTTTTAGATTTTTAAATCTATTGACAATATTTTAAGCAAAAAAAAATACCTAAATGTTGTTTATAAAAAATTTCATGTGCTGGTTTAAAAGCAAGCATAACAGAGTAAAAAGTGAAGAGTTAAAACAAACATTAAAAGTTTAAAACAAAAATAAAAAAAACAGTTAAAAGTCTAAACCACGCCCTCGTGCACCACGACCCCTAGGTCGTGTCTCATTGACAGTTTTTTGTTTTTTACCAGATTCACTGTCTTGTTTTGATCATTTTCTTAAACGTCCTCTTGTACTTTGTACCTCTGTCAAAACTTCGTAGTCATCGGTATTGTTGTCGTGGTCCAGAGGTAAAGAAATCATCGAATGAAAATTGTCATCGCGAGGAATTATTGGAGCACCAGATTTTGGTAACGGACAAACGACATCTTGCAATGAATCCTTGACATATTCACGAATTTGATTGTACAAATACCATTGCCGCTGTAATGGAAGTCCTAGTGGTACAATAAAAAATTACTCTGATTGGTCAAATTTCAAATGAGACAAAGAAACACGTGTACACCTAAACGTGAATAGCTAAAGAGGTCAGCTTTCTAACAATACCAAAATGTCAAGGTTATTATTGCGCTAGGCAGTCATGTTTATTACTGAAAGTGGACCAATTTAATGAGTTATCACAGAAATTTTAAGACAATAGCCTCACAAAAATCACCAAATTAACCATCAAAAAATTATGTTTTATTAAAAGTTAAGTTTGAATAGGAAAGAAAAGTTAATTATGTAAACAATTATGCAAAAAAATAAATAGTGATAAAAATTGAATTTTTGAGATGTTTTGATGGTTTTCTCAATATAACATAACGCGACATTGGACTGGTTTTGGTCAGATGCGTCACATATATATGTATATATATATATATATATATATATATATATATATATATATATATATATATATATATATATATATATATATATATATATATATATATATATATATATATATATATACATATATTCTCAGGAAAGTTAGAACAATAGAGATTTTCAATAAAACAATATTAATATGTATTTACTTTATAGAATTTTTAATTTATATTAATAAAAATTATATTTTTTAAACATTTTCAATATAAAATATAGTATTAGTCAGTTTTATTAGTCATCTAACATAAACTCATCACTTATTTCCAAAACTTCAAATTTTGACTCATCAGTCCAGAGTACTTGTCTCCATCATTCATCAATTGTCATTCATCAATTGTCATCATTCATCAATTGTCATCAATTCTCATTCATCAATTGTCTAGTTTTTGTGGAACTGTGCCCAACGGAATCTCTTCTGTGGATTACTTTTTCATAGATATGGTTTTTGGATAGCAACACGACCTTGCAAATTAGCTTATTGCGATCTTTATTTCATTGTACTGATAAACTTTTTTTTCTCAATCACAGTTGAAAGTAGCTGTATTTGTGGAGCAGTTAACATTCGATTATGTTTACTAATGACTTTTGTACGTCGGTCATCAGCTTTTGTTGTTATGCGAGAAGGACCTGGACAATTTCTGTCTTCCAAACTTCCAGATTCTAGATACCGAGGAATTGTATAACTAATCATTGATTTACTCAGATTTAATTTTTCAAACCATATAGTCTTCCTGAAGCAAAGTATTGCTGCCCTTTATTCAACACTTTTTGGCTTACCTTTAGGTATATTTTTTTCTAATATTTTGAATTTACACTAAAAAAAAATTGCACTTGAAATTTTAATAAAAGTTATACAAAATATACAAAATATCTGCATATAAAAACACAATAAAAGAATTACTTGTTTAATGGCAAACTTTAATTTGAGTCGATAATATAAAATACTAGATCATACGTGAATTTAATGTTTCTCTGTCTATTAATTTAAAATGACAAGATTTTTACGTGCATGTCTTATTTACATTAAAATAACTTATTTTAGAATTTTTATTACAAATTTTATTTAACTTTTTCTATTTTTATATAATATATATTTTTCTAATTTTATTAATATAAATTAATAATTTTATAATGTAATTACATTTTGATTCATTGTAATTACATATTGTTCTTTTAAAAAAATATTTTTTGTCCTAAATTCCATGAGCAGCAATGTATATATATATATATATATATATATATATATATATATATATATATATATATATATATATATATATATATATATATATATTTAAATAAATGTTATATACATAGCAATATTACACATTTTAACACAAAAATATTCGAGTTATTTAATCATACATAACGCACCCATCATTATAATACTTTTTTTCATCAAAATTTTATATGTCAGTGCAAATTTCTTTACTTATAATAATAAAACTTTACAAAACATGTAAAATCTATCATACTAACTTAGTATGATGGATTCATCATACTAACTTAGTATGACGGAATTTACATCATACATCTTAAATGAAAAAACGAAATTATGATAGGAATTTATGTTGCTTATATCAAAAAAGTATAGAAAAAAAACTGCAATATCTTTCTAGAAAATAATTGCAGGTCTTCAAAACATGGGCTAAAAATGGTTCATATCCTATGCAATTAGAATTTTCAAAGCTAGATAAAGCTTGCAATAACCCAAACTTTGGAGAACCATTGTTTACATCAATCTTGAAGCATGAAACTTAAAACAACTAAAAAGGGAAAGAAAAAGATGGTGTATGGTGCAAAAGTGCAAAAGTGTACATGATGTATGATGCACAGAAATATTCTTTTGAAAAATATTAACAATACTTCTATGCAGAACATTCACTAACTCTAGATGGTTATCAGAAATACACATGTGCCTAATGAAGTTTGAAATGCACAGGATTATATAGTTGCCAAAGACAATATTAAAACAACTGAACTGTTATTTTTTACATTACATGTAATATTTCCATTGCAACAAGGAAATTTAACTTAAATAGTTTTAAACTATTCACAGAGTTATTAAGAGTTATTATTATTTTAGTACAATCATAGACATCAATCATTAACGTCAATCATAAGCATCAATATATAGCCTTAAAGTACCTTAAGATTATAAGGTAATAAACAAAAAAAATCATGTGTTTAAAAGTCTCTTTAAATATTACATAAAGCCTGTTTGATAAAATGAAGTGGTGCATCTTTATCTCTTTTTAAACTGCTGTAATAAGGTAAAGATTTTGCAATACTATCTCTTATTCTATATCATAAATCATTGAGCCATTTATACTGCATTTTCCTGTATTTATAAGGATAAAAACTTGTTTGTTATAAAGTCGACCCCAAGTTTTGGAACACAGATATTTATATTTTGGATAAAACTCAAGAGTGTTAGTGTGTTAGTGCAGTATTGTCAATGGTTTTTGGAGTAATGGATTTTTTGTTGTTAAAAATTGTGGAATCAGAAAGATATTGTTCTGTAGTGAATACAAGTTTTGAATCTTAGTTTTAGATCTTTCATATGGTTTTAAAGTAGCACTGTGTGTCAAAAATTGTTTTGTTATGGGGGGCAGAGTATTTTTTCTGTTATGAAGGCAGAGTATTTTTTTTAAGGCATAATCTTTGAGTGTGTCTCAATTTAAAACATTTATTATATATGAGTTAAGTTGACATTACTTGTACAAAGGTTGCACTCCATTTACAAATGGTTGCACTCCATTTATCAAACAGTTATTTCTTTTTCAAGACTCTCACTCTCTTTATAATTGTTCAACTCGTTGATATGTTGCAGGAATTTTGGGATAAGTAGCAGGTTTGTTGATTGTCTAGCAGGGTTCAGTAAAATGGATTTGAGTCGAGATATAGTGGACTTAAAATTACTTGTTTTATACATACAGAACATAATAAAACAGCCAAAGATTCTGGCTTATATATTTAACATATATATATATATATAGTTTTTTCTTATAAAAATTTGTTATAATTTCTTTCTTATTATATCAAGGGTTTCTCGTATTTCAGTAATGACTATGTGATGCAAGTGTTAAGTGGAGAATATGTATAACATATACAGATGTTTGCATTCTGCATATAAATCAAATGGAAGTGTCAATTATTTGTTTTTGTATCCACATTTTCAGTTTTTAAAAAAGGAAAAATTTTTTGTTGCAAAAAAATCAGCATTAATTCTTTATTTGATGTAGAATACGATAGTAATTTTGAAGAACAAAAAGTCTTTATTTTTCCTAATGATTAAATTTCCAATTATTAAAGTTTTGGTCAGAAAACAAATTAAAAATGTAAAGTTGCTTAAAATGCTTTTTTATAACAAAAATAATTAGTTTGAAGTATAATAAAATAGTGGAAACCAATCCGGATTTTTTTAAATTCTGATTCACTCCCAACAAGACTGCAAGCAACTACTATTAAGTTAGGAGCTACTGTAAAAAAAAAAGAATATAGTTAAAGAGCAAGGACTTGACAGTAGACTTAAAAAGTTGTAGGTTGTAGGAGTCAGGAAAACATGAAGATGAGAGAGAGAGTTCGAAAGGGTTTCAACTAACAAGATTCAACTGGTACAAGGTAGCTTCGTAGACCACAAATATTTGTAAAAGATACATTAAAACAGTAAGGTGGTAGGGATGGTTTTTTATATTTAATGTTTTAGGCTACTTTTGGCATGATTTAAGTTTTAAAAAAACTTTATTCATACAGAGAGTATGGTCTTTTAAGCAATCAGCTATGCAGTTGTCTCAGTCCTGTTAACCCAAAGTTAAAACTTAAGGTTCCTTATATGGCCTCCACAAAGCCCACCAAAAGCATTAACCAACACACCATTCATGCGCAACATGGCACTGTTAATACTCTGATATTTTACAGTTGTTGATTGAATCAGCCTCTCTGAGAGCTACCAAAGAGTTCGGAATACCTTACTAACAGCCGACCTCAGAAACATTAAACTAAGTTTTAAGTTCTGTACCCTCATTAGGAGATAACAGGAGAAGTTGCATAGCCACTATTAAGGATGCACAATCAGAAATTTATGAATAGAGTCATAAAGATTCAACATTCATCATTATAGGCAGGAAAAAATGTAATACAGGTTTACATCTACACCAGCCAAATAGATGAAAAAGAAGTTTAAAGGTGGTTAGCAGAATTATTCTGCTTACCCCTAAAGTAATTGCCTAGGAGGCCTTTTACAAGAAGGTAGCTGGATGCAGTTAACATCTGCCCAAGATGAGTATTTTAATCAAGACACCATCTTTTGCCTTAAATCAACCAAGAGGGCCAAAGCAGGGTAATTTTAGTTAAATGCAGTTAACAGCTGCCAAGGATAAGTATTTTTATCACGATCACTAGCTTCTACTCAACCAAGAGCCCCAAGGCAAGGGATTTTTAAGGCAGAGTTTGTTTCTCCTAGTCTTTGCCTAAAAAAGCAAACCCTCCAAGACAGCAGGGCATGGGGCAGGGGCAGGTAGTACTTGGTTACATTATACCAGTAGCAGAGTGATAATGTTAATCTTGAACGTGACCTTACCTGGATAAAAAAAACTTGGATAAAAAATGCCTTTCTTAAAAATTCAAACTTATTGATGATGATTAAAAAGATGTTTGCTTTTTAAAACCTGGTTACCATAGAAACAAAATCCGGCAAAAGAGCTTCATATATATTTAATAATAAATAATTAAAAAAATGGTACTTTAATTTATTTAATTTTGTTTTAACTACCATTCTGTAATCACAGCTAACAAACAACTCTACATATAAAGTTTTGTTTCTTGAAAGATCAGGAAGGTATTCAGGATCAATATCAAGTAATTTTACCAGACCCTAAAAGAAAACATAAAATATATCTATTCTAGGAAAAAAGGTAATAAAAAAAAGCTATAAGAAAAACATTAAACAAACAATATATAGTTATAAAGTTATAAAATTTTAAACTTACAATGGATCTTTTTGACTTTGCATGCAGCTTATCTTTTATGTTACTTTCTGTAAAAATAAAATTCACTAAAATAAATTAAAAAGAATTATACTGTTATAATACTATTGTACAATAAAACATTTGCAGAACACTAAAAAATTTATTAAATGAGCTTCTTATTTTTGTAGTTTTGAACATTTACACATGCTCCAGGCTAAAAAAACATTAACACATGCACCAGACTGGTGGGGATGAAACTTGGAACTTATGAGGCGAGCGCTTTGCCACTACACCACTACCACATAAAAGATTCTCCTGGGAGAGAAGCTTTATAACTACAAGATTTAATAAACAATATATATATATATATATATATATATATATATATATATATATATATATATATATATATATATATATATATTTCTTTAAAATAAACTAACAAGATTTATTTAAGGCATATTAGAAAGGATAGACATTTTATAAATCAATGCGTCTCCCTGAGTCCCTATAAATGTCAGTTAGCTCTTCATAAATTTGAGTTGTTAAATTTCCTGGACTAAATAAAAAAATTCGCACAAGGCGATCAAGCGCTTTTATACTGAGCCGATATCTTTGTTTAGAATGTAGTAAAATTAGCATAAAAAATCATCTTTCAACATGATTTTTCAACATTTCAATAATGTTTAATGTATGTATACAAAGGTAATATATCAATATTGGGTATGCAATTTGCATATATATGTTGACTCTATGCACCAGTAGTGGTTTGGCCTATTAGCTTATGTTAATGCCTTGGCCAATGCCAATTAATCGGCTTACCTATCGACTAATCGATACCTATCGATTAATCGGCAAATTAACTGATAGTTAAACTGATTAAATGGTATGATGTAACTACTCTTTAACTTGCCTTCTTTTACTAAAGCTTGAATTTAAAGGTTCCTTTTTATCAATTTTTAACGTTAACTAAGATTTCTCTATATTCAGAGAGAAAATGATGGACTTAATCTTTAATATCTTGAATATAATTAAACAATAGTGGTGCAATAATTTTTACACTGTCAATAACAGCAGGTTTTGCTTCCTCTTTTAATCTCCTCTTCTACTTTCTTAAAAAACTAATTAATTGTATCTGATGTTGACATTGTGTTAAACAAACTATTTTTTCTTAATCGACATATTAGTCCTTGATGCTCTTTAGATATATCAAGAAATCTATTTGAATGAGTGTTAAATAATGGACTTTTACTGTTTGCTATATCGCTAAGCTTATTTTTTATAAGGTCTAATATTAAGCTTACCTTTGAGTATATTATAGTTCAAATTTATTACTTGGGACAAAATCATCAGCAAGTAAAAGAAAAAATAGTATATTATAAGGAACAAGTAATTGATATGTTAGACCAACTCGGCATCGTACTTCTAATTAACAACTGCATCAAGACTGTTTATAACTTGTTCAAACCTTGAAACAAATTCTACTGACGAAGTGCCATGAGATGGAGCAGCTTTAAATAACTTCGCCGGTTTTAAACCGTTTTTTTTTTGTTTTTTTTTACCTTGCCTTAATATCATATTAACAATAAAAGTGTTTTAAAGCACTTTGGGCTGGATCAAATAATGAGGCTTTCATGCTGAAATATTTCATGGCTTTCCAAACCCCCAAGATATTAGCATCAATGCTAACTAGGACATCAAATTCTTTCATTAAGTGCACGTACACAAGAGTTCAACTATGACAGCGACAGTTAATGTACTTTGATGCTTGTAAACCATTACGCACCCCAATCATTGTGTTAGTTCCATCAAATCCATGGAAGTGCAGTTGCTGGATATCTATCGATTTAGATTTTAAAACTAGTTGTATTTGTTCACATAAGGTTTGCGCATTCTTTCTTCCAATAACTTGGACTAAACCAAGAAATATTTCTTCAATAGTATGAGAATCAGAACCGATATATCTAATAAAAACAGAAAAAAATAGTCATATCTGCTGTCACTTGTCTCATCAGAAAGAACACTAAATTCATGGGCTATAACAACTTTAGTGCAAACCTTGTCTAATTTATCATTTTAAATTAGACCTTGTCTAATTTAACATTTTGATAAAATGATCAACATTAGTTGCTGACATGTATGTCGCTCATTTGCTAGTAACTTTAAAGGGTGAATCTATCCCTTTATCGCCAAGATCTCAAATAAATTCAATGATATTACTAAAGTTTTCCCGGACTGTCCAGTACATATTAATTACAAAATAAATAGTTTAAAAAAATTTTTTTATGGCGTTATGGTTGCGCTGCTTACCCTCAAATTCTGTATTGTGAGCTGCCATCAACCATCTGTTTGTTTACAGTTCCTTTGGTTGAAAGTGTTTTTTTGACCTGTTGGGGTTTTTCTGCAGCATCGTGGTGTCTATTTAAATTATGATGTCAAGTAAATGTCCTATGTGGATGTTTAAAAAGCTTCGCACCTTAAATTCTCCACACTTCTCCAATACTCCCATACCCTTTACAAATACAACATAACCAGCCTTAATCTTTTACAGATGGAAATATTGTTTCCTATTTTTGCTGAGATTGGTGACATCACATACATACGTTCATCTAATAAATGTTTGCTGATATTAGGGATGACGCTTTTGTTTGATTCACGCTCAATAAAAATTTAGCTCTTGTTTGTTCATATTTCAGGAATCAATTTCAGTAACCTACCTCTTCGCGATTTTGTTCTGTGTCTTTTGTAGTTTAATTAATTACAAACTCAAAAAAAGAAGAAATATAGTAAATAACTATATTTCTTCTCTTATTTAAAGTTTTTTTAAGTTAAGTTTTTTTGCGTGATTATAATAATGTTATTAGAATTTTAAAAAGTTTTATTTATTTTATCATTTTAGTTTATTTACATTTTTATTGCAATTTTACTATTATTTATAATGAGAAAGTTTAAAGCTTTGTTTAATCACATTGTAAATTAGTTATTAAAATGTAAGGGGAAGAGAAACTCATATTAAGTATATTTTGAAGTTAATGTTTTTATTCAAGCAATTATAAAAATATAAAATGCGTTTCATATTTTAATATAATCAAAGTGTGCGATTTACATTTTAACCCAAGTAATATATTCCATATTTCAGTAGCTTGAATTCAAATTATACATTCTGATTGACTCAAAATACATTAATATTCTGTTTTAAAAGTCATTTGCAAATGTTTCTTTTTCTAAACAACATTAATAAAAATTTTTGTAAAAATAATAACAAATTTTATCTTTACAAAAAAGCAACACAATAAGTAATAAAGAACTGTTTTATTTAATTTTTTTTTCACAAACTTGATGCTAAGACAAAACTGGATATGTACTGAATATTTTCGAAGTTAGATGTTGCTATATATATATATATATATATATATATATATATATATATATATATATATATATATATATATATATATATATATATATATATATATATATATATATATATATATATATATATATACATATATATATATATACACACATATATATATATATATATATATATATATATATATATATATATATATATATATCTATATATATATATATCTATATATATATATATATATATATATATATATATATATATATATATATATATATATATATATATATATATATATATATATATATCTATATATATATATATATATATATATATAGATAGATAGATAGATAGATTGTATAGGCGATACCTTTATGTTAAACATTTCATTTTATCTTTTTCGATGTTTTTTGCTTTTTAAAAAAAATTTTTAAAAAAATTTGCATTACTTTGACATTTTACAAATAAATGCATTACAGGTCTTAGGCAGCAAATTTTATAAATGAGTTTGACCTCTCTCCTGAAAAATCTTTTACATCAAAGATTCTTTGTATTGCAAAGCAAAAAAAAACAAATGAATTTTTAAAATTTAATTTTAGACTCTAAAGGCTTAACTTTTTTCAAATAAAATGTCCATTTATGTTACTTAACTAATTACTATATAAAGAAATTGTTGGATTGTGAACTATTATGGTAAATGAGTAAACCATAATAGTGTTGCATAGGAATATATATTGCAGAATGTTATTCTATGGCTCTTAGAAAAACATTATTTAGTTTTTTGAAGGGAATTTAAGTCAGAACCAAAAATAATTTTTTAGAAAGATTCTCAGGAACAAGGTTTGCCTTAATAACTCAACCAACCAAAATTATATTTAATAGGGTTTAAAAGATCAATTGAAAAATGACTTTAGAAACAGATGCCAGAGTTATTTAGATGCTTAACAATAGGTGTGTCTTGATTTTCACTTTTTTTTTGAAACTTAATGATGGCAAGTATTTTTTTTTTTTTTTTTTTTTTGTAAATCAATATGCACAACATGTGGGTGGGTTGTATTTGAGAAAAAAAATTGAGATTGCTTTTTGTTCAGACTTTTTAGTTTTTAATTTTCACTCTTGGAACTGAAGTTTTCCATATTCTCCTAAGTAGATCGCATTAGTTAACCTAAGCATTTAGCAAACTAAAGTTTAGCTCTGTGTGCAATATTGTGCATTTCAAAATTTAGTTTAACAAACAATGTGTAAACAACAATTATATTTTAAATATGCACTCTACTTTTTGCAATGTTTATATTTTTTTTGAACTATATAGGAATGATGAATTAATGTTGTTTATTATTAACTGTGTAATTTACAAGAAAGAAAAATCTACAATTTATAATGCTTTGTTATTAAATTTTAATACCCATCAAAGACCTTATCTATATACATGTATATGCATAATTTAACTCTACAAATCTCAAATCCGCCCTTGTATGGAATACTGTTTCCATATTGGAGTGGATCTTCAAATGATGCTCTTTGTCTTTAAGATAAGGTGTAAAAACGTACTGTAAGCATGGTTAGACCTGCTCTTGATGCTAACCTTCAACCATTGTCACATCGTCGTCTCTTTCTCCTTTCTATAAATACTATAATGGGCGCAGCTCTAAAGAGCTGGTGTCTCTTGTGTTATCTACTAAAATTCATTCTCATGTTACTCGCCATTCAATCAAGTTTCATTCTTTTACTGTGACTCTACCTAAGTGCTTCAAAAATTCTAGTCTGTTTTAATTATTCATTTCAAAGCAAGTTTTTTTTTTCAATATTCCACAATGATTTACTGATGAGAAACTTTTAGTAAAATTATCTTGTAACCCATCATAACACTAACTTTTTGGTCGTTAACTTTTGATTTGATCTTAACTTTAACTTTAGATTTGATCATAAATTTTGATTCTTAATTATTCCAAGTTAAAAAAGAACTTTCAAAAACATTTTGATACAAAAATAAAAAAGATGATTTCCTCAAGAACTTAAAAGTGCTGAAAGTATTTAGTAAGACGGGAAAAAGAATTTAAAATTCCATAATTGTTTGCTTTTATTCTGAACCAACCAACAATCATTAAATCAATATCTAATAACTAACTGATAACTAGCTGGTAACTAACTGGTTTCTAACTGATAACTAACTGATAACTAACTGGTAACTAACTAGTAGATTTTTATAAGAGGATAAAATGAATTAAAGGCTTTTACATAAACAGATCACAGTAAAAATAATGCATTAAGTTAACCATGAAAATCAAAGTTAAAAACATTTCAACATAGTTTCTTTTTAGAATTATATATAGTTAAGAAAATTCTTTTTGTTTTTAAGATAATATTTCTGAAAAAAAAAAGAATAATCTACCATGGTTTCTATGATATCTATAGAGGCCTTTGTTTTAATCATATATATTATACTCAAAAAATGAAATAAAATTATGAAACCTATTAGCCATTTAAATCTTTCAGATAAATTGCATAGATGAGTTTGATACAACTTCTGCAAGTGTTGGAAACAAAAAATGTGACTGCAACCCTCAAGTTGTCACAAAAAAAAAGATAACACTAAGTATCAACTGCTCATTCTAAGCAATCAAAAAGTGATGATATTTTGCCATGACTGGAGCATATATTTAAGTAATCGGCACTTTAGAGGAGGACTAACACAGCAAAGTGGGCCAAAGTGGTTTAGCAAAAAGGTCAAAATGAAAGGTCACCTATTGACTATTTAAGTCATTTACAATCAATATGCATATATAAATGGCAAATAACAATTATTTTGTAAAGCACTTGATATTTTTGTATACCCATTAAGGCATTATTATTTGTATAAAATATGAAATACTTAAAACAGCTGAGACATGTAGAATTCAAAAAAACAAAGACTTTTATTTATTTAGTCAGTTGCTTTACATTTCTAAGAAACATTTTTATGTAAAAAAAATTTTGCAGTACAAAAGACACTTTCAATGTTTGCAGGATGAACTAATTAAAAAACATACAATAATACTTACTAAAAGAGAATGTCTGCCCCTACTCCCTCTCCCCTCCCCATCCTCTCTAGCCTCCCTGATTGCTGTATATCAACTATAAATATCAACTTTACAAAAAACTAATTAGATTTTTAACTTAAATTTACAAAAAGGCTGGCTATAAAATATACCCAACCTAATTACATATTCTTCTCTAAACACAGCATTTAAATAGCAGTCTATCCACTTTTAATTTTATTCTTATAGTAAATTCAAAAATTATAGCTTTTTAGTTTGTTAAATCAATTAATAACTTCCATAAAAATGAAATTTAAAAGTTTACTGTGAACTGAACTATCTTGAATTATATCTCTTATCTTGCGAAAATAATGTCCATTTTGATCAAGCTAAATGTAAAATAAAAAATAAAACTTTAAAAAAATCAGATTATCAGTAATAAAAAATTTAAAATTTAAAAAAATAAATAAACAAAAATAAAATTTATTATTTAAAAACTAGTTATTAATAATTTATGTTAATTATTTTCTTATTAATGTTATATTTAATACATAGCTTTAATTCCATGTTATATTGATTTACATTTATTACATATGATCTTATATTTATTTAATTAGCTTATGCTTTTATATATGTATTAACTTATAAATGCAAGATTTAGATTATACAAGTTTAGATTGCTTTGTATTTATTGAATATAAGCTATATCAACTTAATATAAACTTGGCAACTTTTATTATCTTTCTAATAATATAAACTAGTCAATCTTACCTATATAGAAGTATTGATATAGTTCATTTATAAGTAGCTACTTATATAGTTAACTTGATCTAATTGTGCAAATAGTATTAATTTATTTTTTAAACTAATTTATTCCCAACAACCTGCGAGAAACCGCTATTTATGTTGGGAGTTACAGGAAAACAAAGTACATTGTTAAGAGCATATAAAGGGTTAACTGAACAATTTTAAAAAAGTACATTACAGTCAGGAAAATATGAAAACAGAAGAAAATTTCAAAGGATTCATATGCAAAGAAAAAAACTAGATAAATAATAGTTTTTAAAACATGAAGGGACAGATACAGTAAAAGAATTCAAGGAGATAATAGCTCGCTTAAACTGCAACCATAGCAGTATTTTTTTTTACACCAAGTCAAACTACTATTAAAAAATATTTTTGAACCTCAAAAAGAGAAAAACAGACTTTGGCATGCTGCCAACATCTAATGCATGATAGAACTTTTCTGTTACAACAGGTTCTATCATGCATAGTAGAGTGTCTTCAAGGATGGTGGGCATTTTTTTTAACGGAAATAAAGTAGGGAAAAAAAAAAGAAAAAAGTTTACGGTATTATTGATAACTTAAATCATTTCAATCATCAAAAGAAGATTTTAAAATTTAGAAAGCAAAAATAGTAAAACGTTAAATCTTTTTTAAGTGAAGTAAAAAAATAATCACAGAAAGATATACCAAAACGTAAAACTTAAAAAGAAAGACGCAAAAGAAACTTCAAATTTTTAATCCATTTTAAATATAAGAAAAGAAAAGAAAAGAAAAAAAGATCATTAGGGGGAAAGAAAAAAAAAAGATCAGAAGAAATTAAAAGAGAAAGGTATTTTTAATTGATTTTATTTTTTGCTGTTATTGTATATATATATATTTTTTCAATTTTATTTATTTATCACATTTTTATCTATATTTATTTTAGATTCTAATTTATCATTAGATAACTTATGTTGTTATATTGTAATAAATATTTATTTATTATATTATTAGTTTATAATACTTATAACTAGTTTCTTAACTTATAATTTGTTTTTTATTCGTTTATTTAAGTTATTATCATTATTTTGCAGTTGCCTGTTTGTTTTACTGTTATTTCATTATCATTCATCATTGTTATTGTTAATACTTTTTATACCTTACTTATTGATTGATTAAGCTTTTAACTACTATTATTTACATAGCTATTTACTTAAAATTCATTATCTCTAGATCCTTTCAAATATTATCTCTTGATCCTTTAAAATATTATCTCTAGATCCTTTCAAATATTACAAAAGTTCATTTTCACTAGTTTAAACTATGACTTTAAACTGTCATCTGTGTAAAAAAAAATAGGTCCAAATTGCCACTCAATTTAATGTGACATTTGTTTGTTTTGACTCATTCTAAATGCAGCAGGCTTGATACTGAGTACAATTTACTACAATTAAGTCGCTCACTGCAGCATTGTGTAAGTTGTACAAAGAGTGTCTTTCCATTCACAAATGTAACAGTAACGAATTCAAATAACTATTTTCTTCTGACAAAATTCTTATAACTGATGATTTACCTCTGTCAATAAATCTCTTTCCGCCTTCTCATTTAAATAAAGTTTCTAATCAAATTAATAATTATGTTTCATCTCATGTTTTAGATACAGATAAAGAAATCCTTGCATCAATAGACATAGTTTGCAAATATTATGATATAAGTAAATTCTGTTCACTAAACTTTGACAAAATCAATGCTCTCTCTTTATTTCATCTAAAAATATCGTCTTTGCAAAAACACTTTGAGGAATTAAACGTATTACTATCATTAATGAGTTTTGAACTTTCCATTATTGGTATAACTGAAACACGATTAAAAAAAGGAACACCATCAATTTATCCAATCCTCATTGATAACTACAGCACACACCAACTGAATCTTCTTGTGGAGGTACATTATTACACTTATCAAAAAATTTAATATATAAACAAAAGGATGATTTAATGATTTATACACCATATTGTTTAGAATCAACATTTGTTGAAACAATATTTGTTGGTTGCATTTATAAACACCCTTGCATGGATATAAACAATTTTATAATTATCATGTCTGTCCTACTTCACAAAATAAATTCTGAAAATAAATCAGGTTTCTTACTAGGTGATTATAATATTGATCTGATACAATCAAATTATGACACTGCAACGTCTAATTTTTTAAACTTGCTTTCTTTTTATAATATTTGCCCTTTTATCACTTTGCCAACCAGAATTACTAACCACTCTGTTACAATCATTGACAATATTTTTCTAATTTAATAACTAATGAAATTATTTCAGGAAATTTGTATTTGTCCTAATTCTAATAAGTTATTTATACCATGCAATCACAATTTATATCGCAGAAATTTTAAAATTTCAATAGAAAAAACTCTAGTCCAGATTTATTAAAAATTAATTGGGATAATCTTATAGAAAACAATGGTGTTAACTCTTGTTTCCAAACATTTATTTCTGAGACAACCTTGATTTTGAACTACTACGCTCCACTTAAAAAAATAAGTATTAAGAACTTCAAGCGCCAAATTAAACCTTGGATTACAAAGGAAATCTTAAAATCGATTCAAATACGCAATCTTTTTAATGTTAAGATCAAAAGATTTTAGGAACATAAACAAATTTAAAACTGTTTTCAAACAATATAAACACATGATAATTACCTTAATTAAGCTCAGTAAAAAAATGTATTTTAAAAAGTACTTTACAGAAAATGTAAAAAATCTTCACAAAATTTGGAAAGGAACTAATAATTTAATAAATCTTTTCTCTGAAAAGTTTAACACTTTTTACACAAACGTTGCACATAAACTTAAATCCAATATTCATTTGTCTTACATAAATTATACAAAATATCTTAAATATCCAAATTTACATATTCTACTTCTATCTCCAACAAATATTCCTGAAGTTTCATCTCTTACATCTAATTTGAAGCCGAGAAAATCAATAGGCCCAAATAGCATTCCCACAAACATTCTTATCGATTTTAACTATGAATTTTCAAATATTCTTTCTATACTATTTAATAATTCATTCGTAAATAGAAGTTTTCCAAATGTTCTAAAATTATCTTGTGTTGTTCCAATATTTAAAAATGGCTCTAAACTTTTATGTACTAACTACAGACCTATTTCTCTTTTTCTAACATTAGTAAACTTCTTGAAAAACTTATTCCAGAGTGTACTCTTTTCTTAACTCTTTTAACTGTTTAAATGAATTTCAATTTGGTTTTCATTTAAAACATTCTACCTGCCATGCATTGATAAGTGAAAAAATCAGAAAAGCTCTCGACACTGGTCATTTTGTTTGTAGATTTACAAAAAGCTTTTGATACCCTTGATCATAACATTTTGATTTCTAAATTAGAACACCATGGTATTCGTGGTGTTGTTAGTGACTGGTTTCGCTCTTATTGTACAGATCGTAAACAATTTGTAAGTATTAATGGCTATAATTCTACTAATAAATCTGTTGAGTGTGGTGTTCCTCGAGGTTCTGTTCTTGGTCCTCTTTTGTTCTTAATTTATGTTAATGACATAAACAACTCTATTCGCTTCTCATCAACTCACCTTTTTTCTGATAATACAAACTTACTGCATATCAACAAACCCTAAAATTCTCTATGTAAAAACATCGATTTGGATCTAAAAGGTATAGTTCACTGGTTAAATGTTAACCTAATATGTTTAAACACAAAAAAAACTGAATTAATCTTTTTCTCATCTTCTAGAAAAAAACACAATCAAAACATCAATTTAAAAATTAAAATTAATAATAAATGGTTATATTCTACAAAAGTTATTAAATATCTCAGTGTTTTGATTGACTGCAATCTCTTGTGGAATTTTCATATTGATGAGCTACGCAAGAAACTAACTCGAGCTAATGGCGCACTTTCAATATTTCGTCATAATGTTGATAAATTCACACTAAAGAATATTTACTGTGCATTATTTTTATCGCACCTTAGTTACTGTTGTGAAATTTGGGGACAAAATGACAAATATTACATCAAAAAATTGATGTCCTCTCAACATCAATCCATAAGAATTATGAACTTCCAACCTTTTAAGTCAAAAACATCAGAATCTTTCGGTGACTTTTCAGCGCTTGTAAAATTTGCTAATCTTCTTTTTGTTTTTGACTCTCTTAATAAAAATTTACCCTCTTCTAAAGCAGACTTTTTTACAGAAAGTAGATTATTACATAGATACTCTACTAGAAACATATATAATGGAAAACTTAGTGTACTATCATTTAAAACTCAGAAGTATGGTAAACATTCTGTTGTCTATCAGTGCATTTGTGAATGGAACAAGAGTCTTGTATGCATAGTGAATGAGTTCAAAAAACTACAACTTTAAACACCTTTATTAACTTTTCTTAATTTAAAACATTTTTTAAAAATTCTGAGAACAATTTTATTCTAACTTATTGACATGATTTTCACTTAACATTTAAAATACACTCTTATTTTTTAAATTATGATTACTATATCTATTATCATTAACTTCTTGTTTGTTTATTTTTAATTATTATCATCAAAGTACGATTTTTAAATGTTTACTTTGTTTATGTATGTTCTATGTGTGTATGCTTATCATTAATCATATTATATTTAAAAACTGCTGTCACTCCTTCGACCAGAATTCTGTTTGAGTGACACCATCCCTTCCAATCATTTAGTTATTATTATTAAATACTTATAACTTATTTTTACTCATTATTATATTACTTTATATTATTATCATTTTTATATATACATATATATATATATTTTTTTATCAAGCAATTATTTTTACTTACTACAATCAATAGAGTTATGAAATTTTTTTTATTATTACTATTATTATATTTATCATTATTATAATATTATTGTATGATTATAATATTATTGTATAGCCCTAACCCTGACCCTAACCCTAACCCTGAAAGAAAAATAAATATCTTGTTGTTATTGTTGTTGTTGTTGCATTAGCTATTGACATCATGGCAAAAGCTATTAATGACATTTTAAAGACTTTGAAAAGGTCTGGCATGAAGGTCTTCTCCATTCTTCAAGTCACTTTATATAAAATTTTAGTGTTTATGGGTACCTTTTTAAGATAATAAAATTATTAATTTTTAACTGCAGTATTAACATTGGTTCTGAAAGCCAACATTTTTTATATCCAGTACCTTTTGAGTGCCACAAAGGTTTTGGCCTCGGTTATTTTTATCTATTTTATTGAATAAATTTTATAAAGTCTTTGCTTAGGAGGTTTCCAACAAGATAGTAGCTGAATGCAAAATGCAGTTAACATCTATCTAATATAAGTATTAAGATGCTACCTCTATGATGCTACCTCTATGTGTTACTATTTATCGAGACTCTACCTCTAGTCTTCATTCAACTAAGAGCCCAAAGGCTAGATTATTTTGAGTCAGAGTTAACTTTCCCACCTTTGTCTAAAAATGCAAATCCTACATAGCAGGACATGGGCCACGTTTAATGGATTACATGTTACAGTAAATTATCCTGAACCTCACCTGATATAAAGAAGTGAAAAAGATTTACTTCTGTAAGCAGTTCTTTCACACATTCCTTACGAGATTTTGAATATCCATTAAGAAAAACAATTTAAAATTCTTAGGGAAAAGCTAAAAATAAAGGTGAACAGCCTGATATATGATTGTAGCCACTAGCCATCGACTGGTTAACACCACACCAAAGATTCAAATAAAACATAAACATACATATTGTAACATAAGGGTGAAAATCGTGCAACAACAGTTTGACGCAAATTATGCAAAAATTTAAAGATTATATGATGAAATTTAAAACTTTTTGAAGAAAAAACTTAAGTAAAGGAATATTCAGACAGCAAACATAGTTTTTATGGGTGCTCAAACCATGATATTCCATATTATTTCTATTTAATAACAAAAAAGACTGTTTTGATTTCCATTTTTATCATACATTTACACCAAATATATTAAATTTGCTATTAAAAAAAAATTACTTAATAAAGCAATTGCATTTTTTAGGATTTTTAATGTTGATAATTCAAAAGACAAAATGCTTTGAAAAAGTTGGATTAAAGATAAATTACTTAAACTTTTAATAATATCCATGAAATACTGTCATGACGTATTGTTTATGAAATTAAAGTTTATGAAATGTTATCAGTATCTCAGGATATTAATTTGTTGTTACAGAGTTGGGACTTAAGGAGTGCAAAATTTTATTTAAATAAGCAGGCTCTAGAGTTTAACATCTTATTTTCTTTGTTTCCTTTAAGTTTCTTATTACTTTCTAAAATAATAAAATTTGTATTTTTAACTAATAACTTTTATAGCTTAGTATTAAAAAATAGTTGTATGTAAAAATAATAACTTTATGCGTGCTGTCTCTAAAAATGCATTTAAAAAAAAAATATAACTTTAAAGAATACCTGAGGCATTATACTGTATAGTGTTTTATTATCTTTGATTGTTCCTCTAAAAAATTAATATTTAACTCAATTAATAAATAAAATGAAAATACCATTACAAGAGTTTATAATTAATAATTGCTGTTAAATGATGTACAACAATTTTTGTTCAACTAAGTTATTACTTTTTTTCTTTATTATTAGTTACTAATTAATATTTTCTTTATTATTTGTCTATACTATTGTTATTTATTATTTTTCTTGAATTAAAAATACCAAAAGTAGTTTAGTTGGTTTTTCTTTAGAATTTCAGGGATAGCTTTGCATCATTTCAGATAAAAGAAAATTGAAAATTAAAATTACAAATCCAAGCGGTTCATAGGTTTAATAATTATGTATAGCACCAAGTTTTTTTTAACTTGTGGCTCTGGCTTCAAACCCAATATTTCTTAATCTTATTGCTTTGGCTCTTATGAATTTTGCTCTGGCTCTGGTAACAATATTTTAAAAAATTTTGATTTTATACTTTATGTATTAAAAAAATTATTTTCAAAATGTTTATTGAGCTGCTAGTTCCCAGATACGGCGGACATAAAATGAATGAAAGGCTTTTCAAGAAATCTACTACATAAATGATAAATTGAATTGATAATTTAAATTAAAGGGAGCCAAGGAGCTTGCAATTTTTTAACGACTCTGGTCTGCCTCTTTCTGAAAATCTATGGCTCCACCTCCCATGGTTTTGGCTTATTCCAAAACCCTTCAGCTCTAAAGGTTTTTTTTCGCTATGTCTGTTTTCAATTACAGTACTTAAATCAACTAAAACAGTGTAAAAAAGTGCATCAATAAAGCTTTATTATCAATAGTGACTTAGCAGAGTGATATAGAGAGCTATCACTGAAATACCCAACCATGTACTTAATATTTATTAGTAGATATACTATAAAGACAATGAAGATATAAATACTTTTCTAATAGTTTTATATCAAATAACATTATCCAAGATGAACCTGAACACAAAATATTTAAACTAATCATACCCAAATTAAAATTAAAATTTCCTAATCTGTTCAAAATACTTAATTAAATTTTTTTTTTCAGAAACCCATCAAACCAATTTTCATTTTTCTGAAAACTAAAAAAAATTATAAACTTTAAAATTACTGAAAATTTTGGCAAAAATAATCACTAATTTAAAAATTTAAGGAAAAAATTAATTGTATTTTTGATTGTATTGCAAAAAGAAATAATGCTTAGGATTAATCTTAAAAGTTTAACTTTTTATATGAAACATTTTTAAATTTTCTTTTGTAATTGACAGGTTTCTGCAATAAAATAAAACCTTTTAAATAAAAAAAAAGTTGTTGACTATAATAATGATTTTGAAAAGCAGTTCTTGGTTGTAAATAAAAAAGCATATTATCTTTATGTTTAAATTTATTAAAAATCAAAGAATAAACTTGAAATATCAGTTAAATAAGAAATACAAAATAAAGAAATAGAGAAGGACCATGTACCTAGGGACACCATATACCTAGGGCCACCCCACTTTATTTTAAACTTTAAAGTTCTAATTTATGCTTTCCAGTCAGGTGATTAGTTATAAAGAATTTACATATATATATATATATATATATTTTTTTTTTCTAATTCTGATTCATTCCCTACAAGGCTGCAAGCAACTTTTATTCAAGGCTGCAAAACAAACAAGGCTACATGTAAATTTTATAAAATTTTATTCCTACTTTGATTCTGAAAGAGCGTTGAAGTCCTGTACCTAGTCCATATAGTTTGATTGTACTAAGGGCGATATGTGTTTCTCTGATAAAGAATTTGTTTGATAATGAAGTAGATTGCTGAATTTTGATTGGTGCAGAGCGTTTTATTTTTTTGAGACATTTTCGTCAACTTTGCACAGAACTTTCAAGCTTAAACATTTTTAAAGATTGGAAATTCTAAGTAACATAGATTAATTTATTAAAAACAATCTAAAACTCAACAAACTTTTAATAAAATTAATGTTTCTATCTTTGGTATCTATTTATCATAGAGTTTAACCTAACTTTCAGAGAATGTCCCTAGTTATAATAGCTAGTGGCCCTAAGTTCAAGTAAAAAAAAGCTTATTGTATCAAGAGCCAATAATTTTTAAACCTTTCTGTATGACATACTTTTTTATTTTAAATCCTTATATCTATACTAATACAAAGTAATAAGTTTAGAAATCATATCAGTTTCACCATTTTTAAATGAGTCCATGTTCTTGAATTGGTTTGAGCACCACTAAAGGACATCCACACACAAATATTCGCAGCCTGCATCATACCAGGCCAACTTCTTCAGGTTATTAATTTTCTTTCCATTGATTTATTTTGAATTTTGATTAATTTTTGAATCAGATAAATTTTCAAAGAGGATACTAAAAATTCCCAAATTAGGCATTTGATTAATACAGTCTTTGAGAAACAAAAGATATTACCAAACAACACGAATATTTAAAGATCTATATATCTTATCAATGACTGATATCTAAAGATTTAAACAGCCAAATTTAAATGAGTTTACAAAAAGCAAGTAGGCTTGGTGAACTTTGCTAAAAGTAAGTCAAGTTAATATTTATAAAAGATAGATTGAAACCATTTGATAATAATAACAAAAATGTAATATTTACTATTTTCAAGTACTACTCATATTATTAGAGAACTTGACTCAGTTGTAGATAATACATGGCAATTAATGATTGCCTCAGTCCTTCTAAATAACAAAAAGTTGAAAAAAAAGGTCCTGTTGATGGAATCTTTTCTATCAGCTGCCACAGAGTTTGGAAACCTTATTAGCAGTATTCTCAGGGAGACTAAAGCTTCAGAGCTGTCTCTTCATAAGCAAAATAGCAGAAAGAGCTGCATAGCTACAATAAAAAGAAGAAAATTTATCGTTCATCATCAGGATCATCAAGCCAGAAACAAACAATTAACTTCTGCTAGCCTTTGCTAAGAAAAGCGAGTCCTGCAAAGCAGCAGAACTACTGCAGGATTTTATGTTACAAGTAACAGGAGTACAGCCTTTTTTTTTACATCAGTATCTGCATCAGCCTCATATTTCCAAACGGTACATCACTACTAACAACACAATAATTTACAAAACTTAAACAGAAACATTCTGGTAAATAATTTTTGGCTGAAATTCTCATACAATTATTTTTCTATAAAAATTTTCTATAAGGATTTAATATATAAAACAAAATAAACAAAGACACATTATTCAATGGACTGGATGGTTTAATGTGGAATTACCCATCTTTATCACAACTTTAAATTGAGCTTCAGAGCTGTACCTTCATTAGCAAAATAGCAGAAAAAGCTGCATAGCTACTACAAAAAGAGGCATAGGCAATATTTTAAAGTGAGTCAAGAAAATTTATCATTTATCATCTGGATCATCAAGCAGGAAACAAACAATTAACTTCTGCTAGCATTTGCTAAGAAAAGCAAGTCCTGCAAAACAGCAGAACTACTGCAGGATTTTATGCTACAAGTAACAGGAGTATTATTGTTATTACTTCTTGATCAAGTAATAACTAAGTACCAGGATCAGCCTTTTTCTTTACATCAGTACCTGCATCAGCCACATATTTCCAACTAGTACATCACTACTAACTACACAATAATTTACAAAACTTAAACAGAAACATATCAAATCTGGTAAACAATTCAACATTTTTGGCTGAAAGTCTCATTCAATTTTTTTTATATATAAATAGGATTTAATATATAAAACAAAATAAACAAAGACACATCATTCAATTGACTGGATGATTTAATGTGGAATTACCCATCTTTATTTTATAACCATTTTATTAAAAAAACACTTATTATACTTACAGTAATCCTCCACTACAAGTACTGATAAAGACATGGGAATCTACTTGTCCGCGAACTCTTCCTTCATAAAAACAATTTTGAAGGTAATGCTATAAACATTAGAGATACATTTTAATTTATATAATTTGGACTTGCTGAAACAATTTATTTATAATATAAATAACAAACCATGGCCTACTTAAATACACAGCCTTCTATTCTGCTTAAATCAAAAAAAAATAGAAGACCAGTCAAAAAAACGTATATTCCATTAGATAAACGAACTTTCTCAAAATATTTTGTTTATTGCGCTATGACTTTTAAGTAAATCTGGCACTGGATAAAAGTTTTCACACTGGGTTAATAGCAATTTCTACTAAACTTTACCAAACTGTTTTTTGTGGCTACTTATTTCGTTATTAGTTATAATAATCGTTAATAAATGCTGTGTTGTTGGTTTTAACTCTAGTTATAATGATGGTGAAGTAGTCCCAGTTTTTGGTTTTCCAAAAGATGATGATTTAAAAAAGTTATGGGTTAGATTTGTAAACAGATATTCCTTTACTGTCACTTAGTGATCTGTTTAAAACATTTTGATGAAATTTAAATACATAAAGGAACATCAGCAAAAAGATTTTGTTTGTTGTGTAATTTGAAGCCTGTTTCTACAATATACCCGTCTTGGCATAGCAACAGCTTCTCTTCCAGTTATGTCTATACCAAGGAAACTACCAACTAAAGATTTTTTTTCAGAAGATGAATATCAGAAGTTTTAATGTTATTGAAGATCTTAATTCTGTTACAGTGAATCAGCAACAGGAAAATAAATATCCTGTTGCTGATTCACCAACAGGATATTTATTTTCCTGTTTGATGATGGTCTCATGTTTTGTATAATTATTCAAAATGAACTACACATACCTGAAGTTGCTGAATGTATTCATATTGACATGAATATTAATGCCTAGCTTTTTTATAAAAAAGCACTGAAAATTAATTACAAAGTTGTCCATCCTGGAAACTACAAAAAAGAAAGCAGCAGCAAGAAAACTATTATTTTGTGATCGTTTAGATATTTATACTTTATAATAGATAAAGATACTTTACAATAAACGGACAATTACAAATTCAAAAAAATTTGTAATAACCATCTTGGAAATGCTGTTATTATAAATAACAAAAAGTTTTTTCGAGCTTTTGCTGACTGGACAAATAAATGGAAAAACGCAAAAATTCCAAATTTAGAGAAATTTACATTATCTCCCCAAACATCATCAGTACTACAAAGAACTTTATTATGTCAAGCTTTATTAATAGAAGATATAGTTATAAATTTTTATTGACTTTTTAAATTGATCAGCTAGTAAGTAGATAAGGACAATACTGCCAAATGAGTGGTGGCAGGTTTCTTGTCAATTTGAAAGATGTTATTTAAAGTAAGAAGATAATCCAAATAAAAAGTTTAATAAAGGGAGGAACTCAAACTTTTGAAAATGATATTAATCCTGTTGAAGGTACACAACATGCTAGATCCTTGATGGATCAGATCAAAGAAATAGATTTAGATTGTGTGATTTAATCAGATGAATGTCATGAAGTTGCCAGCTATATTGCTGGTTTCATTGCCAAAAAACTGATTAAGATGTTTAAAGTATGTTGCAAACTGCTTTGTACTCAAAATTGTTAACAGGATCGAATGATTATAACTATCTAAATAAATTGTACAGTGGTGGGCTAATAACTCCATTGTTACCGTTTTTAGAATATCTGTGACAGTTTTGCTATGCTAGATCATGTATTTGATGTTATTTATCAGTCTCAAAAGCAACACCGTAAATCAGCAAAGTTAATTCATGACAGTTGAGAAAGTTACCAACCATTTTTATGTTTAAATCACCAAAATTGTTGAAAAGAAATTATACACACTGTTAATTCAAATATTTATTTTAATAACATCAAAAAGAGTCAGTGATTCATTGTTGCAAATAACATTGTTGCTTTTATAAAAAGACAGAGAAAAAAAATAAAAAGATTTTGTTTTACATTTTAAATCAGTTTGTGTATAAATTGTTTAATACTTTGAAAGCTTTTTTTTTTGAGAATTTGTGTATTCTTATTTCTTGCACAGTCCTTGAATATCCCAAAATTTCTACTGACAACTCTAACCCATGCCATTCTAAAATCATTTTAGTAATATATAATTATGAGGTTAATAAATGTTGTGTTGTTTTCTATAAACACAGCATTATTATTTTTTTATTACTAAAAAGAGGCCTTAGTTAAGTATACAAAGTTTAGTGAAGTTTAGTAAATATTTTTAATTAAGCCAACGCAAAAAATTTATCCAGTGCAAGATTTACTTACTTAAAGTTTGTAGCAGTATCATATATATATATATATATATATATATATATATATATATATATATATATATATATATATATATATATATATATATATATATATATATATATATATATATGTATATATATATGATATATATATATATATTTATTTTTTTTTGTTATTCACCTCCTCAAGGCCTAGAAGCCTAGAAGACCACTACAGATGAGGAGGCTACTTAATAGTGGTTATAACCCTCTCTCAACTCTATAACTCCGAAACACGAACCTCGACGAACAAGGCCGCTGCGCGGAGAAACAAGTTGAGCGCGGTACTACCAGGGACGTGGTGAGGATTGAACTCGGAACCTCTCGCTTATGAAGCGAGCGCTTTACCACTACACCACTACCGCATTATCATAAATATATATATATATATATATATATATATATATATATATATATATATATATATATATATGTGTATATATATACACACATATATATTTATATAGTAGCTTATTTATAGTTTATATTAGTTTTTATAGTATATAGTAGTTTATGTATAGTTTATATTATTAAGTTTATTTATAGATTAGGAGCAATGAGAATAAAAATTTATTTTAGACGGGCAAGCTGACAGCGACTTAAGTAAGTTTTATCATTTAGATTTTATTTGAGTACGAATGTAGCATTAGCAATTTTATTGTATGTAATTTTATCTCAATTTTTATTTTTAGACAGACAGATAGAACTCAGTAAGGAGTTAGATTTTGTAGATTTAAGAGCTTCTTTTGAATATTTTTTT
The DNA here is from genome assembly GCF_038396675.1 of Hydra vulgaris. NCBI lineage: Eukaryota > Metazoa > Cnidaria > Hydrozoa > Anthoathecata > Hydridae > Hydra > Hydra vulgaris. The sequence goes on from NC_088930.1 coordinate 56,575,451, forward strand.
AAATCATTGAATATGTTTTATATACTTTAATAAATTTTTTCATTTAGGTATGGTAGCAACATAAGCTGGTGCATCGGCAAATAGTAATGTCTTTTATTTTATTTTAAAAAGAATCAATAAATATAGTTTATTTTTAAACATAATCATCAGGATAAAATAGATAAGATAGATAAAAGCTTTTTTATTTAATATTTTTTTATTTAGTTATAACTTCAGTTGCACCAGCCACAACAGGTAACTTAGTACATGTATTTTGATACTTGAATTACATTTGTTACTTAAATTTTTAGGCAACAAATATTGTTTAGTTCAACATTATCGTCAGGATTATATAAATAAGCTTTTTATTTGATAATTTATTTTAGTTGCTTCTGGATCAACTTTAAACAAATGGTAACTCATTAAATCATATTTTATTATAGATAAATGTAGATAGAAAAATGTAAGATGGAAATTTTTGTAGATTTAAAAGCAGTAAGCTTTTTTCTAAAGGTTCTTTCTATTTTTGGATTCTGTTTTTGTTCTATTTTTATATAAAGTACTTTAATAATTTTTGTCATTTTGGGGTTTGTTACTTTTCTGTTTTTTATTTAATAAAAAAACAAGCAATAAATATCATTTTCATTTAGCTTTGTTGACTTCATTATCCGGTAACTGAATAACTTTCTTTTGATAGTTTTTCACTTAGGTAAAACACTTTCAAAACATTATAATAGCGTCCTAATTTTTTTAGATAGCAATGAAGTAATAAGTAAGTTTGATTTTATTATCAAGATTTTCTTTTTCATTTTTTTTAAAAAATAATTTTTTTATTTTTTTAAACATCTTCACTTCCAACAAGGCTGCAAGCAGCCACTAATTAAAGTTGGAAGGTACTGAAAGGAAATGATTGAAAGACAACTTGAAGGATTGCAAATTATATAAATCAGGAAAGCAAGATGAAGGTAGCGAATTCCAAAGAGCTGATGTTCGAGGAAAAAAACTAGACGAATAAGCGCTTTTGGAACACTTAAGAACAGTTACAGAAAAAGGATGACACTTAATTGAATGACGAGTAACACGAGAATAAATTTTAGTAGATGGCACAAGAAAAGCTAGCTCTTTAGAGCAGTGCCCATTAAAGTATCTGTAGAAAAGAGAAAGAGAAGCAAAATTACGACAATGTAATAATGGTTGGAGGTTGGCTGCTAGAGCAGGTCCAACTAAGTTTACAATGCGTTTTTGCACCTTGCCTAAAAGAGAAAGGACATCATTAGAAGTACCGCCCCAGATATGGCAACAGTATTCCATACAAGGCCTAAATTGAGATTTATAGAGATAGAGAATAGAATCCAAAGTAAGAAAGTGATGAGCTCGATAAAGAGATGCAACCTAGGCAGATGCTTATTTTGCAACTGATTTGATATATGTTTTCCAAGAAAGATTGAAGTAAGAGTTAACCCTAGAAGATGAAGAGTGGATGACTCATCAAGTACATCACCATTCATAAATATAGGAAGATCTAAATTATTGCGGTAACGATTGGCTGAAAAAAATTGAGTTTTATCTGAATTAAAGTTCACCAGCCACTGTGAGCCCCATGCTGTAGCAGAAGTGAGATCCTTTTCAAGCTCAAATGCCCCCTCCAAACAATCAGAGGGTGTTGGTTTCTTATCACGACAAGAATAAATGGTAGTATCATCAGCAAACAATGCCACCTTAGATGTGAGAATATCTGGAAGATCGTTAATGTAAATTAAAAAGAGTATAGGGCCTTGGATAGAACTTTGAGGAACCCCTGAAGTTACAGAATAAGAAGAAGATTGCAGTCCATCGAGGACAACTTTTATACTACGATTGGAAAGGAAGGATTCAATAATCTTAAAGATGTTGCCGGATACACCATAAGAAGAAAGCTTATGGAGAAGACCAGCATGCCAAACTTTATCAAAAGTTTTTGAAATGTCAAGAGCGATGGCCTTAACCTCTCCACCTTTATCTAATGCACGATAAAACCTATCAGTTATTACTGTTAGCAAATCAGCTGTAGAACAAGAAGATCGAAATCCATATTGATGGTCAGAAAGTAAGTTATTAGATTCAAGCTGAGAAATTAAGTGTTTGTTGATTAAAGATTCAAAAACCTTGCTTATGATAGGAAGAAGACTAATGGGACGGTAGTTAGATGAATTAGATCGCTCTCCAGAATTTTTGAAAATAGGGATAACAGATGCCGCTTTCCAGCAAGCTGGAAAACAAGACTCTGATAAGCACTAGTTGAATAGTTTTGAGAGTATAGACAACAGCTCCGGAGAACACTTCTGCAAGACAATAACAGGTATGTTGTCCGGGCCACAAGCTGTAGAAGTATCTAGACAGATAATCACTTTAGATACAGAAGCTGGAGTGATATGAATGTCAAGCAATGGATCAACCTGTTTGTTGGCAATATCAGGTAGAACGCAACTAGTGGAATCAAGAGATGATAATGATGAAAAGTTTTTAGCAAACAATTCAGCTTTGTCTTTAGGTGGGGTGACAAAGTCTGAACCATACAAGTGAGGTGGAATTGCGTAATTTTATCTAATGAAACTGGAAATTCTATTTTATCCCAATTTAATTTTTCAGCTTTATTTTTAAGATCTTTATCTACTCTTTGAGGATTCTCATCTGTTGGGTTTAATGCTCTTGCAATACACCATTTAAAGCATTCATTATCTTCATTTTTTATATTAATAATGGCTTTTTTAGTTTCTAAATATTTATCTAGCGGAATATATGATTTTGCTTTAAGAGGATTATACTCTATCATATTTATATCTATTATTATAATAGAAACAAATCTCCAATTTGATCCTAGCTGTTTGAAATGATGATAAGTTTTCTAAAATTTTAGACTTTGCTTCTTCATAAAACTCATCTAAATTTGTAGATTCTTATACTCTTAAACTCTTAGTTGTAAATGGGACAACTGCAGTTATAGCTTCTCCTGTTGTAATACTCGTCTTCTCCATTTCACAAGTGATAACTATATTCACTTTTGATCCTCTATTTTTATTTCGCATTTTACTTGCATTTTTCTTAGCATCTTTAATGAAAGATTCTGCATCGATATCCATCTCTTCTGCAAGATATCCATCTACACCTTTAACTGTAAATTGTTTTGTCACATTTTTAACTGCTGATTGTGATAATTTAAACTCAATCTTATTTTGCGTCTTGTTGAATACGATCGATTTAAGAGATTCTATTCTTTTTTTGACTCCGCCTATTGTATCACTCACTTTTTTCTTCAGCACATTTGGAACGTATGGACCTATCCAATTGAGAGTATTGTCATAACTGTTTACAACAACATCGTTTAGAGCTGTTACAAACCTTGAAAATAATACAGGTGTCAAAACAGGTGATGAAACAGATGATGGAATTGGTTTGTCAAGGATAGATACTTGAACAACAGAACGTGGAGCATGAACTGGTCTTACAGGACATGAAGCAGGAACTGGTCTTACAGGACGTGGAGCAGGAACTGGTCTTACAGGACGTGGAGCAGGAACTGATATTTGAGATAATGCATTAACAAGATCATCTTTTCGTATATTATAATAATATTTAATTTGACGCTCTTTAGCGATTTGTTTTAATACTTTTACATTTTTGCTATTCATATCGTTTTCCATTTTATATTCGAAAGATATTTTTTATTATAAAAAATTTATTTATATCACTTTTCAAAATTTTTTTTCTTGTTAAAATATTTCATATGATAAATTTCATATAAAATATTATACACACACCCATCCTCTAACTCTACAGTAATATTCTACTGTTCGCAGTTTTTCAAGTTGTCTCTCATTTTGAACAGTTGTTATTCTATATACAAAAGGTTCAGGAGTTAATATTTCTGATGATATGTATGGAATCGGTTCGTCAAGTAGGTCTTTCAGACTCATAAGAATTATGTTTTCCATTTTTTATATAGCAAGATTTTGTTAAATCTTTTAAATTATTAATTTCTTCTCTTTTCCAATACAAACTGCATGACGTAGGCTTATACATTATATAAAATTCCATAGCTTTATCTCCCATTTTTATACACTTTTTAAATCCTTAGATTATTAAATATTTTACAACTCATCATCTGATTCACTTCCTAAATCTAAATCATTCATTATACTAGTAAAATTAGAAATCTTTTTAACAATAACTACTTCTTGAAGTTTAACTTGTATTGACTTTATCATTGAACCAATAAAAATACCTTCAATCTTTAAGCATCCAATAGCTTCACATCTTTGTTTGATATAATCATAAGGTGAAGCTATAACAAGTGATTTTACAGTATCCTTCGGAATTGCTTTGCATTGATCCTTCGGATTTACTTTGAATTGATTCTTCGGATTTACTTTGCATTGATCCTTCGGATTTACTTTGCATTGATCCGAAGGATCTACTTTAATTTTAGTTTAGTTATTTCTAAATCTTTATTACTTGTAAATAACTTTCCAAACATTATATCTTAAAATTTTTAAATTAGCAAGATTAACTTTAGATTTTTTAATCTTATTTTTATATATTTCAATTTAATCTCTACAAAATTTTTCAATAGATTCAATCATTACAATAAACTTTTCTTGTTCATCAGATTTTTCTTTATCACATACAAATGACATTGAATAACCATTAAGTTTATCATTTTTAAAATCTCTATTTTCACACACACCATAGGAAAAAGAAGGTAATGTTTTAATGAGAACAGGACCAGCACCTGTTGGATATTTATATGCAAGTTGTAATTTTTGATATGGAACTGGCTTATCAGTTTTGAATATATCTTTTGCAAATAAATTTTTTTTATATCAAATGATTCAATTGTTATAAATGCCATTATTTTTATATATAAAATATTTTTTTTATTTAATTTAAAAAAAAACATTTTTACAATGTAGAATTTTTTTACATTTTTTTTAACTTTTAACAGAATTGAATACTTCAATCTTATATCCATTATCAATCTTTCCATCACGCGATTCAAAATATTCATATCCATGTTTAGTTTCTTTCATAGCTCTATATAATGATTTGTATACTATTTCTTCCCCTGTATCTACGTTTGTTAATTTAATAGTGACTGGCTTTTTCTTAATTGATCTCAATCTTTCATATTTTGGATCTATTTCTTTTTTCTTTTCTTTTATCTCGTGTATTCTAGGACGATCAACAGGCCTTTTATCTACATTTTCTCCTTTTACTTCATGCATTCTAGGACGACCAACAGGCCTTTTTTCATCAGTTGATTCTACTACTTTTAACATTATTTTATCTTTATCTATTAACTTATTATCTATAGCTAGCATTAATAATGTTACATAATTGTCTGATGTTTCTGTTATATTATTTTCTCTCAATAGATTTTGTAAATCTTTTCTAGTATAATACATTTTTATTATATAAAGAAAAAAAAAATTTTAATTCATTTTTATATAAAATTAATAAATTTGAGTAAGCCTGTTTCTATCTGATTGAAAGTTTAATAATTTATCTGATATTACAAGAGCATATGCCATAGTATTTGCTGGTACTTAAATGTTGCATTAATTGATATATTTACTATTAATGATTCTAATCTTTCTCTTTGATTACTAACATCAAAAACCATAATTGGAAATAAATCTCTATATTCAGTATATAGAATGTTTCCATTTGTAATCAAGTCACTAGTTCTATAAAATTTTTCACTAAAATCAGATGCATTACCATAAGCTAATGAATACTTCATATTTGGAAATGATAGATTATAGTTAAGTTCAGGATAATTTTTATTACTAACAACAACTTGCATATTTTGCAAGTCGCAATGATTGAATAATGAAGGATTTGTTGTTTGATCTAATAACTTATTTGTTTGAAATCCAACAATGACATATCTAGGTCTTTCAGAAGATGCCTTTGGACTAAGTTGCCAATTAAATGATGCTGTTTGTGGTACTGGCATATTATTAAGACAACGCTCTCTGTAAGCTGATTGGATAGTTACTTTTGATGATATCATACTGAGAAGTTTAGATTCTTGTTCAAATGATGGATCTAACTGTGGAATGTATAATGCTACTTTATCAAGAACAACTTTACCAGCAACTATATTATTAGCTCTAAATATGGCATTATTGTCACTTCCTCTAGTAAGAGTTAATGTTTGTACAAATCCAAAAACAGATTTGTCATAATCATCGCAGAAACCAAAAATGTGGTTTAAAGGTATACGAAATGAAAATGCTCCCTTTGTAGTTGGTTTTTGTATTATTACTCCTTGCCAAATCGCAAATCCAACGTTATCTGTTAGCGATGCTGTTGTTGAGAAATCTTTATACCATAATTGATTTAATCCCTTTGAAACTTGAAAGTTGTTAGATTATTTTAACAATCCAAGCATTGTTGTAGCTACACCTGGATTATCATTTGTCTCTACATATGTAGATGATAATTTATATGATATCCTATCGGATAGATACATGATACCATTATTTATTAAAGATATTACATCTGTATTAGCATAAGCTGTCCTATCATTTTTAAGAAGTGTCCCTTCAACTAAAATATAAGCTTTAGATGGTAGTGTATCTAAATCAGTTTGATCAATTGTAATTCTTATGTCTCCGCTCTTTAGATTTATTCATGCTTCTTAATATATCTCTTATTTTTAATGATGATCATTTTTATATACACAATTTTTTTTATTCATACTGCTAGAATATTTTGTATTGCTTTATATTTTTCACTATTTAATATACCCTGCCTTAGTAATTCATCGCTAATTGCTACAGCTTCATTTCTTGATGAATTATTACCAGCCTCCCAAGCAGCTATTCGCAATCCTAACATTTCAACTAATACATTAGGATCGCTTGGAAGAATTACAGTTTGAATTACAGTTTTAGTTCTTCCCTTATCTCCAACTCCACTTCCTTTTCTCTCATACTCTAGTTTTCTCCTTGCTCCTTTAATATCCTTCCAAATTGGGGATATTAATTCATTGTATTTTTCACTTCTTGACGACTTTGGTTTGTTTGGATTACTAGAAGTAATTGCATCTGTTTGTAGTAATATATCTCTATAGTTTTTAATATCTTCATTATTATATATTTCTTTATTTGGATTAAATTTTGTTATCAATTCCTACAGACCTTTTGTACTAATATATTCTTTTCCATCAATATTTATATTACTTTCATCAATAGTTATTGGCTTTTTACCAATGTATAACTCTCCATCTCTAGAATGTATTCTAAATACTGTATCTGTAGACTTTTTGCTTGATGTATATAATCTAAGATAATCCGTTGCAATTTTTCCTAACTTTAATAACTTTGAACTATCAAACTCAATCTTAGATGCATAAGGATCCTTTTGATCCATACGGAGTAGATCCTTTTGATCCATATGGAGTATCTCAGTATTTGGAAAAGTAAGTGCTAATTGATCTTTCAACTCTGATATCCCTTTACTTATACCAGATTGACTCTCAATGAGTGGACTATACAACTTTGTCAAGTCTTGATTAAAAATAGATTCACCAATCTTTTCATTAAGAGCATTTTGTTGTACTATTTTTTTCAAAGCTTTGTATTCTTCAATAGCTTAATTTCTCTTTTCAGGATCAGTAATTTTTAAAAACATAATACAACATAGAATTTTATGTTATGTTAACATAATGTTAACATTATGTTAACATATGCTTTTATTTATATTTTTCAATATTAATTATATTTTTAATTTCATAGTCTTTATAAGTGATGTCATCTGATTCTAATAATCCTGTTAGTACTGCAATTGATAAAATACTTTTTATTATTTTTTTTTTTAAAGTCACACTCTAATTGAAGTACATATTTATCTATCATTCTCATTTTATAATTCTTTTTAACATTACTCCATTGTTTATTATACTCTTTAATTTCACTTTCTACTTTATAAAAATCAGTATCTTTATTCCAAATAAGTTTATAAAGTTTATTTCTTTCCCATCACTATAAGTATCTGGTAATCTTATTACTGAAAAATTACCTTTTTCAGTAATAAGATTATAATTATATTGACATTTTGAATCATATCTTAAATCCAAAGGACCTATGCGAAGCAAATCAGTAACACATGATTTAATAACAGCTCCTGCTTTTCCAAATCCTAAAAGTTCTAAATATATTTTTTTATTCAAATCTGTTTCACGCATACTACATTCTAAAAAGAAAGGATAAAACATATTTATTAATAAATAATAAATATATTAACCTATACATATATTTATTTTGTTTTTTCATTTTTTTGATCCTTCAGATTTACTTCGCATTGATCCTTCGGATTTACTAAATCTCATTTGAAGTAAATTAATCGCTTCTTCTCTTCCTTGATTAATTAATGATATCTTAGTTTGTTTATCAATATCTTTTTGAATTTTTGTCCTAATATCTTCAACCATAACTTTAAACTTTTCAAATTCGCTAAGTATCAGCTCAAATTCTTTATCATCTATTTTCCCATCTACTAAAGCTTTGAAATATTATTGCTTATCGTATTCAATTTTGAACTAGCAAGTATGTTAATGCTTTCATGCTTTTCTGCTTTTAAATTCAATTTTTTATTCACTTGACCTCCTATCAATGAAAGAGCTCCAATCGCTAATGCTGCACCTTCACATGCAATAGCTATTGGAGTTGCTACTATTGTGGCTAAAAAACCGATTCCAACAGTTCCTAGTGCCATTGTACTTCCAATTAACGCTACATCAACTGCAGAAATTACTTTTATTGACTTATGATACTTTTTACTTAATGTTAATCTCTTTTCTCTCTCAATTTCTATTTCTTTTTGAATTTCACTAATCTTATTCAGATGGTAAGCAATAAGATCTATCTGCTGTATTTCAGTATATTCATTTGGTAAAGTCGGATATAATTTATTCATATTTGAATTATTTAATTACTCCATTTTATAAAGCAAAATAAAATTATTTATTTTACTAAATTAACATAGCATAATACATCACCTTTTTTAATTGTTATACCTTCAATTGAATTATTGTTTTTAATAATCACAACAATATCATCAACTGATTCTGATACAATATTGTTATCTAAACATTTTTAAATTTAGACTATTTTCTAAAGAAATTAATACAAAACTAGGATCATCAATTTTTACACCTATTTGCAAAGATATAACTTTATGTGACATAAATGCTAATTTAATATCTTCCTGTGAAAATATTTTATATTTAGACCCATCAACTATTAATTCCTGCTTATTATCAAAAGTGTCATTAAATACAAAATAAGATTTTGGGTCTTTTATAACAGTACAAGGCGAACTAGTATCTACTAATCCATAATTAGGAGTATTAATAATACAACTTGGAAGTGGCCTCTCATACCAAAAAGCTCTTAGTCTTTTATTTATAAATTTATGTATCGAAGGATGATATACCATTTTTATATATCAAGATTTTTTTTAGATTCATGAAAAATCTTTGATTTTTTAAATTCTTTTTTTACAAAATCAAATTCAAAAAAGGTATATTAGCAAATAGTGAATTAGGCCCTAATAATAGACCTGCTCCAGTTCTCACATAACCATTTCCAGCACTTCAGTATAGTCCATCTCCTAATGATCCTCCACTTTTCCATGGACTCATAAATAATCCACTTCTCATTTTAGTAAACTGAATTCCTTCTCCATTTCTACCTTTATAAAATCTTTTTTTACCAATACCATTTCCAGCAATTTTATTAATCAGATTGTTTCCAGTTGCAGCTCCTACACCTGTAGGAAGTCCTGTTGCTAGAGACGGTATTACTTTTGATTCTTAAATTTTCCAGCTGATCCTAAGAAAAGTAAAAGTGCTCTTAGAAATCCTCCCTTCTTTATTTTAGCATTGTATATGAGTTGTTTTTTGCTTAATTTTAGCACTACTCCTTTACCATCTTCATATGCTATTGAAATTTTATTCATCTGTGTATTTGTTACAGCTAATGCATGTTCTCCATTAATATCTGAATGTGATAATTCAATATTAACTCCAGTCTTTTCACTGATTGCTTTTTCAATTTTTTTCAATTGTCCTTCTGAAAGATGTATTTTAACATTAGTATAATTTGTCATTTTATTATAAGATTTTTTTTTTTTTCTTATGTGAAATCTAATAGAAATTTTTTCACCTCTTAAATTAATATGATTCCCATCTTGATCAATTATTGTATTTACTAAGGTTGAAATCGAATCTAACAATACACGTTGATATATTAAATTAATCGGTTCTTGAACAATTTTATATCCAGGACCGACATATGGAAAAAATGAATATGTAATTTTCTAATAGTTCTAATTGAGTTCGTTGTTTGTATAAAATCTACTTTATATCCTGTCTGAATATTTAAAGTTGAACGTAATGTATTGTTATTAGCTCCAATTGTTATAGCTGGAACTCCTGATATTACATCACTGTTTTTAATTAAAAATAATTCAATATACTTATTTATATCATCAATCTCATATGCTCCTACTGGAAGTAGAACATCAAACCAAGTCACCCCATTATCAGGACTGAATCTAAAAATTGTTATTTGATAAATCAAAATTTGGAAAACTATAATATGTCTCTAAACCAACTAGAGCCATTTCATATTTTTATTTTTATCCAGTTCAATACTATAACTAAATTTAGTTATTATTTCACTACTGTTTCCGTTTACATATATGCAAGGCATTTTTATATATTAAAAAAAATTTATTTATCAAGAATCCTTAAAAATTCAAAGAATTTTGTATAGATCTTAAGGATCTTTAAAATAGTCAGATGTAATATAAAAATTATCAAACCCACTTCTATACTTTCCATCATCTTTTTCAGAAGTTAAATTTATTACAACAAATCCATGCTTTTTCTTCCATGCAGTTCTACATAACTTTTTAAACTCATCCTCTGACATATAACTCGATACATGATCTTTATAAATATGATTTAAGTTCTTTGAATCTTGTGGAAATAAACAAATAAAATTTGCATTTTCTCTTATAGTCTGTCTAGGCAACATAAAATAATTTTGTGCAAGATAGAAACAATCTACATTACTATGCCTCCCTCTTATATAATACTTCTCACATTTATCTTACTTTGTCAGTTGGAAATCATCAAATATAATTAAATTATTATTACTAGCATCGAGATCTTCAGGATCTGGTACATTATCTGCTGTCTCAAAAAATTTACACTCCATATCAACTTTACTATTTTTCTCATTAAACGTTTTTGAAACTTCTTCAATAACTTCTTCAGGATTTTCTATTTTGTCCTGATACTTAAACAAATTAAGAATAACTTCTTTTGGTAATTTTTCTTCTAAAGATCTTTTTAATATTTTGTATTCAGGCTGAAATAGAGATTTTCCAAAAACTTGTAAATTATTATAATCTAACCAACCAGGTCTTAAAAGTAAATTTAATAATAAAGTAGTTTTTCCACAACCTGACTTTCCAACAATAATTCCTCTTATACTTTTAGGTTACTATTATTTCGTTTATTTCTTTTTATGTTCATGATAAATCGACAACATCCATTTTTATATATAATTATTTTTTATATATAAAATAATGTACTGTGTCAAATGCAAAAAAAAATACAAATACACTAAATCAACAAAACTTTGTCAGCAAAAACAATAGAAATATGATTCGCGGAACTTGCGACATTTGCGGAACAACAAAAACTCAATTTGTCAGATCCACTAAGAAAGGAGGAGACTTCAACTCTATTAATTCAATAACTAAAAAAGTAAAATTACCATGGGCAAAATTCCCAAGTGAGATGCACTTACCTGGAATGAACTTTGCTGGTCCTGGTACTAATTTAAATGAGAGACTCACTTCTACTGTTGCATATAAAGAATGGAGTAAACCTTAGCCGACAGAATAATGATTGAAGAAATGGACGCTATAAAAAATCCAACTACACGCGAAAAAATTGAAAGAGGCATTATAAAACCTATCATCGCTTCTAAAGCAAAGTTTGGACTTGGTCTGAAAGACCCATGCAAAGTCGGTATTCAAAAAAACTACAATTGATCAGCGAAAAAGTCAAAGAAAAAAATGTGAAATGGTCTGACGAACTTGCGAACGAACTTCATAAACCCGTTATAAATTATTTTAGAAAAAGAAAAGTAATTGCAAATGGAATCGATGAAATATGGGCTGCTGATTTAGTCGACATGCAATCTTTCTCTAAATTCAACAACGGTATAAAATACTTACTCATGGTAATAGATGTATTTTTAAAGTATGGATGGATTGTTCCATTAAAGAATAAAACTGGAAATGATGTTGCAAATGCTTTAAATAAAATATTTAAAGAACGAAAGTGCAGAAAATTGTGGATAGATAAAGGTCGACAATTTTATAATAAGCATGTTAAAGCTCTAGGTGTTGAGTTATACTCAACTGAAAATGAAGAAAAAAGTTGTGTAGTTGAACGTTGGAATAGAACAATGAAAGAGAAAATGTTCTAATCTTTTCAGCTAATTCTACTAGAAAACATATTGACGTCTTAGATGAAATGGTAAACAAATACAACAACACAAGACATTCTTCAATTAAAATGACACCAGTTAAAGTTAGTGATGAAAAGAATAAGAATATTGTTTGGTTAAACTTGAACGGAAATGCTCCATCAGAGTCTGTAAGACCAAAGTTTTCAATTAATGATAGAGTTAGGATAACTAAAAAGAAGACAACATTTGAAAAAGGATACACACCAAGATGGGCTGAAGAAGTTTTTTACTATATCACAAATTCAGTACACAGACCCTCCGACTTATAAAATAACTGACAATAATGGTGAAGAAATACAAGGATCTTTTTATAAACAAGAACTGCAAAAAACGAGAAATATTTAGAATTGAAAAAGTGATTCGCAAACTCAAAAATATATCACTTGTAAAGTGGTATGGATATCCTGAATCGTTTAACTCATGGGTTGACAATAAAGAATTGATAGATCTTTCAGATCCATAAGAAGAAGGTTCTTCGAACCCATGCAGAGTAAGTCTGAAAGACTCATAAAAGTTGTGGTCAATTTTATATCTTAAAATATATATAAAATTGTGGCTGGATAAATGGTCGAAAATAAAAATGTGCCAGAACATACATTTCTCTACTACTGCTTTATTTACATATATATAAGTGTATAGATGTGCCTATACATATATATTTCATCCATTCTGATGAATTATTATTGCATATAATGTTTGTTTATACTTATTATTACTAATGTTTATGTTTTATAACTAATGTACCTGTTTAAAGACACCTTATTCATGCTTGTTTTGCTTGTGGCTTGATATTATGTTATATAAGAAAAAGAAAAATATATTAGCAAAAAAAAATTTCATAATTAAATGAGACATTTGGATGAAAAATAATTCTTATAAATTATACAAATATATATTTGTATATCTGCTCTTTGCCGATGCAAACACAACATTGATCCACTGTATATAATTCAATGTTATGCCGTTGCATATGGAACAATGTTGTTCCAATGTTTATAATCTAACATTAATTGATACACATTGGATTAACATTGGGTTGTAAACATTGGATCAACATTACTCCATATACATTGGATCGATATGAGGTTATATGCATTTGGTCAACGTTGATCCATATACATTGGATCAACATTGATCTTTATGCATTGAATCAACATTGAGTTTAGATTAGAAAAACAACCAACTTTCGCAATGTTTTTAAATACATTGCAAAAGACAATGTAATTATCCTAAATATTTTTAATCACGTTGTTATTAAGGTTTTCATTTATATAAATATGATAAAACTAACATTAGATCAACATTGTATTTGCATTGTAAAAAACAGCTGATATTCGCAATGTATTTACATACATTGCCCCAACGTAAGTGTGCTAGCTGGATAGGTGCCTTAATGACCTGGTTTTTGCTAGTTGCCATGCCTTAATGACCTGGTTGTTGCTTGTTGCAACAAATACATTTCTATAAATATACATCAGTATATAAGTAATTTATATATTATATATATACATATGTATATATATAAATACACATATATATGTATATATATATATATATACATATGTATATATATATATATATATATATATATAAACACAAATATATTTCTATATATATATATATATATATATTTATATATATATATATATATATATATATATATATATATATATGTATATGTATATATATATATATATATATATATATATATATATATATATATATATATATATATATATATATATATATATATGTATATATATATATATATATATATGTATATATATATATGTATATATATATATATATATATGTATATATATGTATATATATGTATATATATATATATATACATATATATATATATATATATATATATATATATATATATATATATATATATACATATATATATATATATACATATATATATAATGAAAATTTGAATTTTGATATTGCTAAAATGTCAAAGTTAAGCCGTTTAAGTGTTGGCACTGAACAATGGTGTAAATATGGATATTGTAAAACTATGCCACTTGAAAAAGAATGTCTTTGTTGCATTGAAATAAAGGAAATAAATATTGCCTCAGGTATTACAAATTAAGTAACATTCTTTAAAATATAAACTGATGTGAGCAGTATTAATAATAGTAATAATAAAAAACATTAACTTGTTTTGTACATAATGGCTATGTAAAGTAGTTATTTTTTTCAAGTTTTTTTTTCAAGTTTTTTGTTTTTAAAATCATCAATGCATAACAGAGCATTAAACAGACAGCTTTTTATTAATTAAAGCAATAAATAAATTTTTTGGCATGAATTAAAGACAGATAGCGATTAAAATTGTTATTGTAATAAAGCGCGCGTTAAAAAACATATTAAATATTTCCTAATTTATATGTCGTTTGCAAGTGTTGTTGGCAAGTATTTTACATTTCTCTTATCAAAAAACTAGCAAAACTGACAATGAAAGGTTTTTTGTTAAACGATTTCGATTTCAAAATTGACAAGACAATACTACACTTTTTTTGCAATCTCTAATAGCAATTATTTAACTTAACAAACAAAATAAGCAATACATGTTGTATAGAATAAATTTTATTAAATATATCTCGTTTGATTAAATAAGTATTTCGAGAATATATGTAACTCAATGAAAAGTTTAGCAAATTATGGGGTCCTACATAATGTACATACACCTGAATTTCAACCCTTCTTCCCCCCTCTCCCCCCATTCCACATTTTGCAAAAGTTTTTTTGAGTACCCTCCATCTCCCTAAAACTATCTACGCTGTTAACCTACCTACCCGACATTTTATGAAATTTTTTTTTACATCAGTGTCTCCGTACTTTTATAATTGATAACTGATATTTTTATTTTTAATGCGAACTTTGTAAAAATAACAAAAAATAATAATTTAAAATAACTAAAAAATTGTATAGTAATTTATGATTAAAAAAAACATTTATATAATGATAAGTAACTAAACAAATTATTCAATAATCTATAATGGAAAAAAAAATCTATAATTTGCAAACAAAAAAAATTTATAAGATTTCTTTTCGAAATTTTACAATGACGTCATTTACTAAAACTCTTTGGAATTAAACGCACTTGAATAAATTATAAAGTCTGCAGATTGCCACATATATTTTAAAGACTCAGATTGCTACTTTGGAGACGGCAAGCTACGAGCAAAACAACAGAGTTTGTTTTTGTTGGTATACATTTATTATTTTGTTTTACTTAAAAAAAATTCTGCCTAAACATTTTTTTTTATCATTCTTTTTAAAATAAACACAACTTGTCTTGGCACTTTGGGATCCCTTTTATATTTTTCAAAGAGTGGTGGTTAATATTTTTTTACTGAAAAAAAACGTTAAATCGATTTAGTGTTACCTGTCTAAGGATGCGTCACCTAACTTATTTCTGGCAAAAAGCTTTAACTCTACATATTATCATTGCCTGTAAACATTTCACGGTTAATGACTTTTGAAAATGCCATTTAACGTTTTTTGTGCCTCGTGTGTCGTTTGACATCTAAAATCGTCCTGCAAGATTCATAAAGTTTTCTGTAATTTTTAAGTTAAGTTAAAAGGTTAACCATGAACAAAATTTTTAAACCAAGTGATATGAACATGTTTACTTAATTCGAAAACCTCCATAATTTGATTAAATGCAAAGTCACCGTGAAATGCGTTTAAGAAAATAAACTTTCTATAATTCAAAAATCTCTCAAATTCGAACTTTTATTTTTCCCCATAAAATTTGAAAAGAGAGATTCAACTGTATTATTCTGCTTAGTTTTTTATTGTTTTACGAAATGTTTTCCTACTTATGATTAAAGATAGGTATTTAACATAAGTTTCTTTTAAAGCTGCAGAAGTCCTTCAAACAAAACAAAGCAAGAAGACATAAAATTTGTAAAATGTCACATAGAGTGGTATCCAACAATGGAGAGCCATTACACAAGATCTGCATCCAAGCGCCAATATTTGGATACCAGCCTCTCAGTTAAAAAAAATGTACATACAGTACCAAGAGTATTGTCATATAAATCAAATGAAACCTGTGAGTCAAATCACATATAGACAAATATTTGGGTCGCAGTATAATCTCAGCTTACATGTGTTACATGTGTAAAATACAAACAATCATCAGGAGATGAAAGGGCTTTGTTGGAGACAGAATACATGGAGCATATTACTAGGAAGGAAGCAGCTGAGAAATCAAAAAACCTTGACAAGGAATTAGCAAATAATAATGTTAAATGCATTCAAGCTGCTTTTGATTTGCAAAAGGTGTTGCAAATTCCGTCATCACAGGTTTCTTTGATGTATTACATGAGGAAATTAAATAAGTTTAATTTTACTGTTTATGAAGGTGCGTTCCCAAACAGAGGCTTTTGTTACGCCTGGACAGAAGTTGACAGAAAATGAAGGGACAATGAAATTGGTTCTGGTTTAATGAACTACATTACAAACAAAGTCCCAGAGCATGTTGAACATCTAATTTTTTATTGACACATGTGGTGGACAAAACAGTAATGTTCATATAGTGGCTTTTTTTTAAACCTAGTCCAATCTAGGGTTAACCTACAGGTTATTGAGCATAAATTTCTGGAGAGTGGACATGGAGGTGGACAGCATGCATAGCTCTATCAAACACTGCCAAAAATATATGGACTTGCTCAGCGTACAAGACTGGTTAAATATATTTAAAATGAGTCAAGCAAAATCTGTCGAAAATTTAGTAATGCCACCCTACGCAGCAAAGCAGATATGTTTTTTAAATATGCTTGACTTTATCTTCTACTTTAATTAAAAACAAAAATACGAATACCGAAAATGAAAAGGTGAATTGGTTAAAGATTAAATATTTAAGATATGAAAAACTTTCTCCAGATATATTATACTACAGGTAAGGTTATACTGGGGAATACAAAATAATTAATGTTATGGGAAATCGTTGTAGACGAATCACAAACCATAGACCCATCGATATTCTAAAGATGTATGATGCGCAGCTACCCCTTAGTAAAGACAAGAAAAGAGATCTTTTCAGTATGTGTGAAAAATATTATTCCTTTGAAACTACATTGTATCAAAATTTACCAGTCTTGGAAACTGTGAAGAATGTGGTTCCTGAACCATAGTAGATGGATTTGGATTTGAAAACTGAACAGTAGTTTTAAGTTTTTATCTGTATCTATTATCTTCTTTTGCCCTAGCTTTTGTATATATTATCTTTTTAATAAATGTGCATTGTAAAAATAAACAATATAAAAACATGTTTAAGACTTTACTTACTCTATTATACTATTGCAGTATGAGATATAAATAATACATATAAATAAATAACACAGTAATAAAAATATCAAAAAAGAAAGCAAAATTAATAAAATTAAAAAGTTATTTTATGAAGGAATAATTTTCTTCCTTTAACAGTAAGTAAATAATATGAATTATTATTTGAATTGTGTAATACCTAAATATATTATCTATATAAAAAAAAGAGACCAGTCACTTTAGAACAAGTGACTGACAGACAAATAGCACTAGTACAACTCAGTGGCTTTTGCCAGAACAATAATTTCTGGCAAAAAACACAAAGTGTTTTATAAATATATATACATATATATATATATATCAGTGATGCAGAGTCCCAAAAGGACTCCGGCTTTATATCACTGCTTTTTCCGAGTCTGTAGTGTCCAGAAGCTCTAAACATGTTTGTTGACTAATTATCTGCTGTAATAAAAAAATTCATGATATTTAATGACTTGAAACTTGTTGTTTTTAAGTCTGGAGTCCTGGAGTCTCAGAGTCGTTGCCGCCTTTATACCTAAGGACTATGGGCTCAAAAAACAATTGTTTCTCTAACCTAAGTCTTAATTTTTTTCCTATTAGTAGTCCATAAACTTATTTATATTTTTAGAGCTCCTGGATACCAAAAACTACGATAAAGTAATCTTTTTGTGACTTTAAAACCCGGAGTCCTTTTTGGGACTCCGCATCCCTGATATATATATATATATAAAGTAGTTATATATGTTATATATATTCATAAATGTATATATATATATATATATATAAATACATATATGAAGGTGGAGAGGTTAAGGCCATCGCTCTTGACATTTCAAAAGCTTTTGATAAAGTTTGGCATGAAAAATATTTTGCTAAACTATATGATAAACTAATTTTTTAGCTAAACTAGGAAAAAAGTTGAAAAACTAAAGAATAATCAAAACAATTTCTTATGAAAAAGAAAATAAATTAGCTTTAAAATAAAACTAAAAAAACTCAAAATTAAAATTACTTTTTGTTACATTTTTAATTGCATTTGAAAAAAAATTACTGTAAAACATATCTTTTAAAATGTTAAATTAAAGTTATGCAAAACGCTTTTACAAATATGATTGTATAATAATTTTATTTAAAAAAACTTGTCAGATCAGGTTATCCTGCTACTGGTAACATGTAACCCAGTACAATCTGCTTCATATCCTGCTGCCTTGTAGGATACGCCTTTTTAGGCAAAGGCTAGGAGATGCCAACTCCGATTTAAGACACCCCCTGCCTTGGGGCTCATGGTTGAGTAAAGGCTAGAGATGGTGTCTCGATACAAATACTCATCTTGGACAGATGTTAAATGCACCCAGCTACTGTCTTGTAGAAGGCCTCCTAGGCAAAGACTTAAGGGGTAAACAGATTCTATCTGTTGACCAGCCTCGCACCCCTTCTTCATCTATTAGGCTAAATGCTGGATCTTCTTGATTCAATGCATGGGTTTGCTTGTGTCACTGTTTTTATGACTAGGCAACTCATTCTATTATCTCGTTATGAGGGTACAGCTCTAAAATTCAGTTTTATGGTTCTGAGGCCGGCTGGTAGTCAGGTTTCCCGAAATCTGTGGTAGCTCTCAGAGAGGCTGATTCCATTAACAGCTGAAAAATATCAAAGTATTAACAGTGCCATGTTGCGCATGGATGGTGTCCCTGTTTCTACTTTTGGTGTGCATTGCGGAGGCCACATTTGGAGTCCTTTGTATTGGCTTAGGGCTTATTAGTGGTAATGAGGCAATTGCTTGAACTATTAAACGTTGTTCTGAGTACTATCTATGCTTTGATTCAAGTTCTTCAATCTAATTTAAAAATGAAAAAAGTACCAAAAACTATTAAACACAAAAAACCATCATCATCACCAAGTTCTCTAAACCTATCATTCACTAATATTCGTGGTCTTCGAAGTAACTTTTCTTCTGTTGAGTCTTATCTCTTGCAAAGTTCACCAGACCTACTTGCTCTTTGTGAGACTAATTTGAGTTTGGCTGTCTCATCTTGTGATCTTAATGTTGATGGTTATCTTCCTCTGATTCGTAAAGACTCCAACAGTCACATGCTTGGCCTGGGCATTTACATTCGTAAGAATTCACCTGTTTGTCATGAAACTAGGTTTGAATCCACAGACTATTCTTTCATGTGCTTTCGTTTAGCACCACTTTACTCTATTGCCTTTCTCTTTGTTCAATATCGCTCTCCTTCATCTCAAGACTGCACTCTTTTTGATGTTATTTCTGATCATATTGACCAAGCCCTCTCTCTTTATCCATCAGCTAATATAGTTGTTGTCGGTGACTTTAATGCTCACCACTCTGAATGGCTTGGCTCTAGTGTCAGTGATTTTGCAGGCATTAAAACCTACAACTTTTTCTCAATCGCTAACTCAAATAGTCAACTTTCCAACTCGCTTTCCTGACAACCCTAATCATTTACCTTCTCTACTCGACTTATGTCTTGTTTCTGATCCTAGTCAGTGCTCAGTTTCTCCACATTCACCCTTAGGTGCTTCTGATCACAGTTTGATCTCTTTAAAACTAATATCTCATTCTTCTTCATCACCTGAATACCCCTATTATCGAACCTCTTAAAACTACAGTAAAGCTGACTGGGATTCTTTCCGTGATTTTCTTCGTGATGGCCCTTGGGTAGAAATCTTTCAACTTCCTGTCGACAAATGTGCTTCTTACATAACTTCGTGGATTCAGGCTGGCATGGAATCTTTTATTCCCTCTCGATGATTCCAGGTCAAGCCTCACTCTCTTCCATGGTTTTACTCACACTGTGCTGCTGCAATTGCCAATCGAAACCATTACTTCCATATTTATCAGCAAAACAATTCTCCAGAAAACAGACGTCTGTTTATTACTGCTAGAAACAACTGTAAAAATGTTTTGTCTAACGCCAAAACCCGCTATTCTCAGGTCATGAAATCTCGTATCTCATCTCAGAAACTAGGCTCTCGTGACTTCTGGAGAATCTTTAATAATATCAATAAAAAGGGCAAATCTATAATTCCACCTCTCCTGTATGGTTCAGACTTTGTCACCTCACCTAAAGACAAAGCCGAACTGTTTGCTAAAAACTTTTCATCAATATCATTTCTTGATTCCACTAATTGCGTTCTACCTGATATTGCCAACAAACAGGTTGATCCATTGCTTGACATTCATATCACTCCAGCATCTGTATCTAAAGTGATTTTCTGCCTAGACTCTTCTACAGCTTGTGGCCCAGACAACATACCTGTTATTGTCTTGCAGAAGTGTTCTCCGGAGCTGTCGTCTATACTCTCAAAACTATTCAACCAGTGCTTATCAGAGTCTTGTTTTCCAGCCTGCTGGAAAGCCGCATCTGTTATCCCAATCTTCAAAAATTCTGGGGAGCGATCTGATTCGTCTAACTACAGTCCCATAAGTCTTCTTCCTATCATAAGCAAGGTTTTTGAATCTTTAATTAACAAACACTTAATTTCTTATCTTGAATCTAATAACTTACTTTCTGACCATCAATATGGATTTCGATCTTCTTGTTCTACAGCTGATTTGCTAACAGTAATAACTGACAGGTTTTATCACGCATTAGATGAAGGTGGAGAGGTTAAGGCCATCGCTCTTAACATTTCAAAAACTTTTGATAAAGTTTGGCATGCTGGTCTTCTCCATAAGCTTTCTTCTTATAGAGTATCCGGCAACATCTTTAAGATCATTGAATCCTTCCTTTCCAATCGTAGCATAAAAGTTGTCCTCGATGGACAACACTCTTCTTCTTATTCTGTAACTTCAGGGGTTCCTCAAGGTTCTATCCTTGGCCCTATATTCTTTTTAATTTACATTAACGATCTTCCAGATACTCTTACATCTAAGGTGGCATTGTTTGCTGATGATACTACCATTTATTCTTGTTGTGATAAGAAACCAACACCCTTTGATTGCTTGGAGGGGGCATTTGAGCTTGAAAAGGATCTCACTTCTGCTAAAGCATGGGGCTCACAGTGGCTGGTGAACTTTAATTCAGATAAAACTCAATTTTTTTCAGCCAATGGTTATCGTAATAATTTAGACCTTCCTATATTTATGAACGGTGATGTACTCGATGAGTCACCTACTCTTCATCTCTTAGGATTAACTCTTACGTCCAATCTTTCTTGGAAACCATACATCAAATCGGTTGCAAAATTAGCATCTGCTAAGGTTGCATCTCTTTATCGAGCTCGTCACTTTCTTACTCTGGATTCTATTCTCTATCTCTATAAATCTCAAATCCGGCCTTGTATGGAATACTTTTGCCATATCTGGGGCAGATCTTCTAATGATGCCCTTTGGGTCATTCCAGCTCAATTCAATTTACGCTTGGCACCATGCCATCTCAGATTTTTCTGATTTTTGGAATACAAGCTTGAATTAATAAAAGAAAACTTCACTCCAAATTTTAGCGTCTGACTCCATACGGTTTCAGAAATATTGATACTTGGTCCCAATCTCTTTTTTAACTTTTTTTTTCAGCGCCATTTATTTTTTTGGCTCATTGCACGACACAATTAGCTTTAACTTATGAAATACTTGTTTAATACTGGTAAAAATTTCTACCTAACTATTTTTTAGGATGAGGAACTTAAAAATGATGGCTAAAACACACAAAAATTTAAGCTACTATATGAAAATTCAATTTCAAAATGGTGTAACACTTTTTGTAAGATTTTTGATACCCCATACAAAAAAATGTTTATCTTGAGATGCCTAAAAGATAAAATTCTAAAATTTTTTCCTAATGTTCTATATGTAACAAACTCCATAATACAAAAAAACTGCAGGGGTTTTCTTTTTTAAATCAGATTTATTTCTATTTAAAGTTTTATAAAAAAATTAGGAAAAAATTGTTATTTTATAATGAAAAAAAATTATTTGCATTTATTTTTTTGCATTTTTTTAAAAGATTTATAGAATCTTGCTGTCTCAGGTGCAGTTCTAACATATAAACTTGTTTGCATTTCACATCTAAGATCATTATGTTTAATAGCTAAAGGATTTTCTATTTTCAAATCTTCAAACAATAATTATTTTAAAATTGTTTCTTACAGAACTAAAAAATATGAATGATAAAGAAATATGTTCAATTGGAATAACAAATAAAGAAATTTGTAACAAACAAACATATGTAAAATCCCATGATATAAAGAAAATTTCAAGTCTTAATGATGTTGAAAAAGACTTGATAATTAGTCGCTCTGGCATTCAATTTGATGAAAATGCAACGGTTTGCCTACACCATGAATATGTTTATTTAAAACGTTATTCCGCAATCCACATAACGTGCTGTAATCCATTTAATTCACACAAAGGAAAAAGAAGAAAAGGTATTATTACTTAATCATGAAACTTTTTGAAAACTTTATTGTAATTTTATATAAATTATATATATTTTTACAAAATATTCACTGAAGCAGTAGTTATCACTCATGTTTTTAGGAGGATGTAAAGAAATTAATATGCAACTTGCTGGGAAATTGAAAAATATTGGTATTAATGTTATTCCTGGAGAAAAGATATGTCCCTCATGTATGGTTAAATTGATGTCATTTAAGGATGATGAACAAAGAGAACCGACTTGTAGCCAGGTTTATGAAGATGAAGATAATGAACTTAATATAAACGAGTTGTTAAAAAAAATCTTAATTCTTCTTTGACGACTATGAACATAAGTCCTCTCAAAATGCATGCAGGAAATAGTCACTCTAGAGTTGCTCGTGGCATAAAAAAATTGGTACTTGTTCAAAAAACAGTAAAGTTAGGCATTGCAAGGACTTTAAATATAGATCCTGAAGAGTTAAGCCAAGAAGATTCCTTCAATATATTATCTAAGGAAGTCAAAGGTAAAGCAAATGACATGGATATACTTATTAGAAAAATCAAAGAAAAAATGTTAATTTCCAATCATAATCAGAAAATTCAACTACTAACACCGGTTCCAATTTCTTGGTCTCACAAAGATATAGAAAAAGAATTTAATGTTACTAATTACATGGTGCAGATATCACGCAAATTGCTGCAGAAAAATGGTATTTTATCTTTTCCTAAAAAAAAAAAAGGAAAGAAAACACCACAAGAATCAGTAAATAAAATTATTGAATTTTATTGTAGTGATGAAAATAGCAGACTAATTTCTGGTAAAAAAGATTTTGTTAGTATAGCTCGAAGATCTCACATGCAAAAGCGTTTGATTCTCTCAAATCTAAAAGAGCTATATGCAAAGTTTAAAACCTGTTATCCAGATATAAAGACTTGTTTTTCTAACTTTTGCTCACATCGTCCAAAATGGTGCATTACAGTAGGAGCATCTGGTACGCATACAGTATGTGTGTGCACCTACCATCAAAATGTTAAGTTAATGATTAATGCAGTTGAATTATCAAAGGATTATCACGAACTTATTGATATGCTTGTTTGTAGTAGGGCTAACAAGAATTGCATGATACATCGTTGCCTTATGTGCCCAGAAGATTCTGCATTAGTATATTATCTTGAAAATGAGTTATACTCTCAAGACGATATTGATGAAGATGATGATTATTGTATAGATTATAAACAATAGAAAACAACAGACCGATCTGAGCTATTAAGTCTAACAGAAACGACAAGTAGCTTTACTAATATTTTGAAAAATAAGTTACAAAAACTTACTGTTCATTCTTACATTGCAAAAAGTCAAGCTGCTTCTTTAAGAAAGTTAAAAAATGAGTTAAGTAGTACTGAGGTTGTTGTCCTTTTAGATTTCTCAGAAAATTATGAGTTTGTTGTACAAGACGAAATACAAAGTTTTCACTGGAACAAAATTCAAGCAACATTGCATCCAACAGTAATTTATTATAAAGAAAACAATGTCCTCAAATGTGATTCATTATGTTTCATCTCAGATGATTTACTGTATGATGTAGATATGGTTTATCATGTGATGAAGCTAGCAATTGAACATATTAAAAGCAATATTTCTCATCAAATAGAAACTGTCCATTACTTTTCAGATGGGTGTGCTGGCCAGTACAAAAACTGCAAACACTTCATAAATATATGCCACCATGAACAAGATTTTGCTATGAAATGTACATGGTCATTCTTTGCAACAAGTCACTGTAAATCACCCTGTGATGGTATTGGCGGGACTGTAAAAAGACTAACTTCAATTGCTAGCCTTTATCGAACAACAACAAATCATATTCTTACACCATCTGCAATGTTTAATTTTTGCCAAAATGAAATCCTAGGAAATAATTTTTATTACATATCTAAGGAGTCAAACACAATAATTCGAAGTGAAATGGAGCAAAGATATGCAACTGCAAAAACGTTACCAGACACTCGCAGCTATCACAATTTTGTTCCAATAAGTAACACAAAAATTGGAACTAAAGTTGTTTCTGAACAATTGGAGTATTTATTTGTTTTTAATTTTCAAACTGATGAGATTATTAAAGAATTCTTGTCTAATATAAGCATTGGCGCGTTTGTATGTTTGATATAATTTTTATAAAATGTCGAAGATTTTCAATTCTTATTGCCTTTTAGTTTTAGTTTTTCTCATTACAATTTAATTATTTTCATGGTTTTAGTGAAATTTCGAAATTTTTTGGGTTTATTATTATAAGACTTTGAATGCGAATAAATCTGATTTAAAAAAAAAAACCCTTGCAGTTTTTTTGTATTATGAAATTTGTTACATATAGAACATTAGGATAAAATTTCAGAATTTTATCTTTTAGGCATCTCGAGATAAACATTTTTTTGTATGGGGCATCAAAAAACTTACGAAAACTGTTACACCATTTTGAAATTGAATTTTCATATAGTAGCTTAAATTTTTGTGTATTTTACCCATGATTTTTGAGTTCCTCTCCTTGAAAAATAGTCAGGTAGAAATTTTTACCACTATTAAACAAGTATTTCATAAGTTAAAGCTAATTGTGTCGTGCAATGAGCCAAAAAAATAAATGGCGCTGAAAAAAAAAGTCAAAAAAGAGACTGGGACCAAGTATCAGTATCTCTGAAACCATAAGGAGTCAGACACTAAAATTTGGAGTGAAGTTTTCTTTCATTAATTCAAGCTTGTATTCCAAAAATCAGCAAAATCTGAGATGGTATGGTGCCGAATTATTTTTTTTTTAGTTGATTTGACATGGAATGACCCCTTTCTCTTTTAGACAAGGTGCAAAAACGCATTGTAAATATAGTTGGACCTGCTCTTGCAGCCAACCTTCAACCATTATCACATCGTCGTAATGTTGCTTCTCTTTCTCTTTTCTACAAATACTATAATGGGCACTGCTCTAAAGAGCTAGGGTCTCTTGTGCCATCTACTAAAATTCATTCCCGTGTTACTCGTCATTTAATTAAGTGTCATCCTTTTTCTGTGACTGTTCCTAAGTGCTCCAAAAACGCTTATTCGTCTAGTTTTTTTCCTCGAACATCAGTTCTTTGGAATTCGCTTCCTTCATCTTGCTTTCCTGATTCATATAATTTGCAATCTTTTAAATCGTCCGTCAATCGTTATCTTGCTCTTCAATCTCTATCTTTTCTCTTACAGTAACTTCCAACTTTAATTAGTGGCTGCTTGCAGCCTTGTTGGAAGCGAAGATGTTAAAAAAAAATATATATATATATATATATATAATAGTATATATATATATATATATATATATATATATATATATATATATATATATATATATATATATATATATATATATATATATATATATATATATATAAATATATATATACATATATATATATATATATATATATATATATATATATATATATATATATATATATATATGTATATAAATATATATATATATATTATATATATATGTATATATATATATATATATATAAATATAATAGTATATATATATATATATATATACATATATATATATATATATAAATATATATATATATATAACAGTATATATATATATATATATATATATATATATATATATATACATATCAGGCCTTTTTATGAGATTTCGCTGCATAACAAAAACGCGTAACGCATTTCAAAGTAACTCAAATCAGCAAATATATATTGTGTATTGTTAGAAGTTATATTGCCTCACTAGCGTCTTTTCAAGTACCGCATTGGAATTAAAAATATTCAATTTACGCGTTAAAAGTCATACAAATCGCCTTTTTTTTTTCTCATTTTAACAAAAGTTACAAATAAAATCTAAGTTCCTATTTAAAAAATTATTTTTATAATTTTTTTCAACTTTGAACTAAATTTTATTTTGAAAAAAATATTTTTTTCGTAAAACGTAACATAATATTTGTTTATTTTCTTATAATTTTACAGTTGGTTTTTGGTTATTTTATTAACTGTTAATAAATTTTTTCTTATTAATTTTGTGAATGTTTTTAAACAACAAAGAGTTTTTTTTTATTATTTATTAGTTACTGAAAACATATTCATGATCATTATTTATTTTCATAAATTAAACGAACGTCATTAAAACTTTACGTTATTGAATTAACAATACTCAAAATATCTTATTAATAAAATAAATCAAAATAAATTAAGCATTTTTTAAACTATAATGACAAAAAATAATTTTTATATTTAAAAGAAATTTATATACTTAATTCCTTAAGATAAAACTTAAAACACTTTTTTTTTTAACTAATTTTTAACAACAACAACAAATTATTAAACAAACTTTTTCTTTAACAAAAAATCTATTAGTATACAATTGCGGTTAAATGCTTTTACTTTAGACTTTATTTCTTCTGAATATACATCACATAAATAATATCAAAAGATAATTTAAATATTCAAAAGATAAAAGTTTTTGCATAATGCAAAACTGCTTAACGCGTAGGCAAATCACCTTTTCACAGGCAAAATGCAAGCTGCGTAACGCATCTTAACAAGGTCTGATATGTGTATATACATATATATATATATATATATATATATATATATATATATATATATATATATATATATATACATATATATATATATATATATATTTATATATATATATGTACATATATATATGAATATATATATATATATATATATATATAAATATATATATATATAAATACATATATATAAATATATATATATCAGTCCTTACGAGATTTTGCTGCGTAGCGAAAACGCGTAACGCATTTCTAAGTAACTCAACTCAGCAAATATATTTTGCATCATTAGAAGTTATTTTGCGTCACTAGCGTCTTTTCAAGTACCGCATTGTAATTAAAGTTATTTTATTAACGCGTTAAAAATCATACAAACAGTTTGTTTTTTTCTCACTATAACAAAAGTTACAAATAAAATCTAAGTTCTTATTAAAAAAATCATTGTTATTATTTTTTTCAAATATGAACTAAATTTTATTTTGAAAAAAATATTTTTTTCATGAAACGTAAAATATTTGTTTATTTTCTTATGATTTTATATTTGGTTTTTGGTTATTCTATTAACTGCTAATACATTTTTTCTTATTTAATTTGTGAACTCTTTTTAATAATGTTTTTAAACAATAAAGTTTTTTTTTGTTATTTATCAGTTACCGATAACATATTTGTGATCATAATTTATTTTCATAAATTAAATAAACGTCATTAAAACCTTACGTTATGGAATTAACAATAAACAAAATATCTTATTATTAAAATATTTACATCAAAATAAATCGTGCATTTTTTAAACTTATTATGACTAAAAATAACTTATATTTAAAAGGAATTTATATATTTAATTCCTTAAGATAAAACTTAAAACACTCTTTTTTTTCAACTAATTTTTATTACCAAAAAAAAAATTATGAAACAAACTATTTCTTTAACAAAAAAATCTATTATTTTACAATTGCGATTAAATGCTTTTACTTACGACTTTATTTCTTCTGAATAAACGTCACGCTAACGATAATCAAAAGATAATTTAAATATTCTAAAAGATATAAGTTTTTGCGTAGCGCAAAACTGCTGAACGCGTAGGCAAATCGCCTTTTCGCAAGCAAAATGCGAGCTGCGTAGCGCTTTTTAACAAGGCCTGTATATGTATGTATGTATACATATATATATACATATATATATATGTGTGTGTATATATATATATATATATATATATATATATATATATATATATATATATATATATATAGATATATATGTGTGTGTGTGTGTAAATATATATATATATATATATATATATATATATATATATATATATATATATATATATATATATATATGTATATATATATATATATATGTATATATATATATATGTATATGTATATGTATATGTATATATATATATATATATATATATATATATATATATATATATATATATATATATATATATATGTATATATATATATATATATATATATATATATATATATATATATATATATATATATATATATACATATACATATATATACTTAAACTAATAATATTATATTGCCTAAGTATATTATATGTCTATTAAAAAATTTTTAAGTAAATAATCAAGTATATAAAAAATAATTCACTTGATAGTAATTAAATATACAATGATAGAGTTGTATACAATAAAAAAACTAGGTTTTCTGAAATTATGTTTTTAAAATATAAGGCCAGGTGAATATAAAAAGCAATTGCTTTTACTCAGTATTTTTGGAGTAATTGCTTAGCTTTACATGATTAAAAACTTGAGCAAAACTGCTCAAATTTTTTTCACAAAAAGTAGAGCAAATATTTCCAAAAATGCTGAGTAATTGCTCAGCTTTATGTATGCAAAAATTGAATCTAAACCCCTGAAATTTTTATTCGGTTAAAGCTGAGCAATTACAGAGAAAAAGCATTTGCTTTTTTTTATTCACCCAGCCTATAGAGCTTTAAAGTACAAACAAAATATGTTTTCACTACTAAAGTTTTTATTTTTGGAAAAATCTGATACTTCAAATGATCATATCTGATGATCTGGAAATGATTTTATGCTAATATTTTAAATATTTGCTTTAATTATTGATATTAACCAACCCATTAAGTTTCATTAAAATCTGAGGTACCCGCTAAGTTTTATTAAAATCTGAGGTACCCACTAAGTTTTATTAAAATCTGAGGTGGTCCATATTGAAATCCTAAAATTTTGGTCCATTTGGCATGGATTGATCCATATATACAAAGGGGACCCTAACCCAAAAAATAATATTGTAAAACTATTTAAAATGTCATAAAAAGCTCTTTATGACATTTTAAATAGTTTATGCCCTAAATAAATCACCAATTCAAGCACAATACTTTATGCCCTAAATAAATCACCAATTCAAGCATACCTTAGATATAATTTCTTTTTTGTTTTTAAAAGTGCGAAGCAAAATACTTTCTTGAGGTATTTTTCTGTAAAAAAAAAAATGCATAAAACATAGAATTGATAAGTGCTTATTGAAAACCGAATTTAAAAGGTTTTCATATATACTAATGAGCTGCTAAAAATTTAAGAGCAATTTTTCTAGAAAGGTTTTGTAAAGACCTCTAAGATTTGTATTTGGATACACATAATCTGAAGCTATAGTTAAAACAATAGCTTAAGCTGCAAGACTTCCCAGGAAGCTTGTGCGGTCACACGCATTGTTTGTCCACGTTTAAAGTAGTTTTTTGAGCGAAACTGACCATGGCAGTTTGCATCTTTTAACTTATAAAGCGTTTCAATAATTTGCAGCAAAAAGCTAAACTTATAAACTAAGAAAAAAAAACTATTCTAAAAATAGGAAACAAAATTGTAATAAAATATCAAGTTTAAGTAAATAAACTAGAAAATTTAATACTTAAAAAAAGTAAATAAAAACTTTTTTATTTTTTTACAAAAATTTTGTAGAACTTTTATATTTTTATATTTAGAGTTGTTGTTGAAAAAATCTTGTATAACAATTTAACAACAATTAAAAGTTTTGATATGCAATTTGTTCACGATTTTTATCAGTTCATATAACTAAGAAACTAATTTGATAGTAAGCTAGAACTATGAGAGATTTTGTTATTTTTTTTCTGTTGTTTATTCATTTTGTATGTCTTTTCGCTTTTAAAAATAATTTTGCAATATTTAACAAAAAAAAAAAAATTTAAAAATAATTTTGCTATATTAACAAAAATAAAAATAAAAAAATAAAAAAAAAATTTGACGTTTTTTTCTCAATACATATATATTAGAAAAAATAAGAAAATAATTGTTATTTATTTGTAAAAGAAATTATTTGATTAATAAATTTTGTAATGACAGAATAAGTTAAATAAATGAACAACACGGTTTTTTTAATGAATGTTTTTCCTGCATTTGATGCATGTCTGAAATTGTTTCTTTTATACTGCCCAATTTTCAATGTTAATACGAATTACTAGAGATAATGAACATAACAGTTAGTCTGTTTATAAAAGTGTATTTAGAAAATAAAAATAAAGTTTTAAATAGGCTCCTTAACATTTTGTTAAAAAAGTTCAGTAAATTAACAATGCACAAGCCCACAAGCTTTTGGAGCATTGTCAATAACAACAGTTCATCAGGATATTAACTATGTGGTTTAAATGCCCATTTTGGATAACCCTTCAAAAGTGCAGACTATTTCAACACGAGTATTAACAACAACCAAATATTATATATATAAATATTAATATTAATGACTTATTTTTTTACATAAAAAACTCTTTGAAATTTTTTTTTTTTTTTTTAAAAATAAATAGCAATTAGTTTTCTTGCTTTCCTGTGTATGGATAAAAACAGTAAAGTTTAGCAAAAAGATTTGCAAAACAAATTTATAGATTGTTCATGTTTCTAGTGCAAATTATAAAATATTTCCTTAAAATACTGACTGAAAAAAGAAGCCAGAAAATTGTATATCAAAAATTATTTTTATTTTTGTTATATTCTTTAATCCTCAACTTGTATGAATCTTGATGTGGAAAATAACAAACACCCTGAAAATATGAAAACAAAGCAGTAAAATACTTAGGTATATTATTTTTTAACAACAATTTTATTTTTTATATTCCATTCCTTTTGTTTATTTTATTTAGATTTTCTATTTCGTATAGTCTTTGGTTCTTTTTTTTGAGTATTGCTGTTTTAGTCTCT
>NC_088930.1:56612500-56655000 GCF_038396675.1 Hydra vulgaris
AAAAAATCCAGATTGTCAGATTCTCAGAAATCGAGAGAGAAATCATTTACAGACACCATTGGCCTACTTTTTGACATTGCCCACAAGGATGCTGAAACCATGATCAGAATTGAAGAAGATAAAGAATTTTTATTGGATCAGAGATGTCAGAGAAAAATGGTGATGTTTGGAGAGGACAAAGAACTTTCAAAATTAGAAGAAAGAAATGAAGCAAGGAAACAAGCAGAGAGAGAACGAAAGCTAAAAGAAGAGCAAAGACAATCTGGTGCGAGTGCAATAGTTCCTGTTATTGAACCTTTACATGACGAAAGTTATAGTGATGACAACGATAACGATGCTGTTGATAATGACAAAATGGTTGATAGAGATTTTGAGATAGAAATCCCTGTTTATTACAGACAACAAGTCAGTAAAGCAAGTTCTTCAGGGTCAGCTGAATCAAGTTTAGCAAGTACTCCAAAACGACAATGTATCTTAGATACAATTCTTGACTCGCCTGATGTTTCATCAACATTAGACAGAATTAATCTATCTGACACAAAATTTACTATACAATTGCAAGGGCTGGTGGACAGAACCTCGATGATGGATCATTGTCACATTCTACAGTCCGTAGAAAACGAACCTATCATCGATCAAATATTGAAGCCACTGTTCGAACTGAATTCTGCGATTTAGACAAACCACCATTAATCGTCCACTGGGATGGCAAACTGATGATAGATCGTACAAATTCTGCAGCCCCTAAAGCAAATGTTGACCGGCTATCTGTAGGTGTGACAGGTCACAATGTTGACAAAATACTTGGAATAGCAAAACTATCAGCTGGAACTGGAGAAGCCCAAGCAAAATTCATCCCAGAAATTAAGCAGTTATTCATCTGCTTAATTTCTGGGACATAATTGGTGATGTTATTGGAATGAGTTTTGATACTACAGCCTCTAACACTGGCTCCAAAAATGGTGCATGTGTAGTTCTAGAGAAACATATAGGTAGAAATTTGTTATATTTCGCTTGCAGACACCATGTTCATGAGATCATAGTAGCAGGAGTGTTTGGATCACTATTTGGACCATCATCTGGTCCCAACATACCTCTTTTCCAGAGATTTCAGCAATATTGGCCCAAAGTTAATCAAGGAAATTTTAAACCTCTGGATGACATTCGAATGAAAATACCCCTGGTGCAAGAACTACAAAATGAAGTGATTGCATTCCTCAAAGAAAACCTGCATGTTAAAATGCCAAGGGATGACTACAAAGAAATCATGGATCTCTGTCTGTTAATACTTGGAAAACTGCCTGATCAAGAAGAGAAAAATTATCATTTCAAGATCCCTGGTGCTTATCACATGGCTCGCTGGATGGCCAAGGTTATTTATTGTTTTAAGATTTATTTATTTCGTGAAGAGTTCAAGTTGACCACAAAAGAGGAAAAAAATCTCTGTGAATTTTGCTTATTTGCTAGTCTGGTTTATGTAAAATCTTGGATATCATGCACAAATGCCAGCGATGCTCCAGTTAATGACTTGTTTCTGTTTCAGCAACTTAAGCAGTTTGCAGTTGTGAATAAAACGATTTCCGAAGCAGCAGTCAAGAACTTTTAAAACCATTTGTGGTACCTTTCACCAGAATTGGTCCCACTAGCTTTGTTTTCAAACAAACTTCAAACGGAAGAGAAGCGAAAAATGATTTCCAACATAAAATTTCACAATGAGAACTGGTCTGAAAGGTTGATCAAATTAAAGAACATTGAAAGTCTAGAGAAGAAATCTCTGGACATGCTGGTGACATCAGCTTCAGCAAGTGCGTTGCGGTCAATGAAGGTTGATATTGATTTTCTGTTCAACAACAATCCAGCTACCTGGAATGATTCCCCAGAATACCAAGAAGGAAAAAATTTAGTATATTCATTGAAAGTAGTAAATGATGCTGCCGAACGATCTGTGGCTTTAATGTCGATGTTTAATGAATCGATTACAAGGAATAAATCTGAAATGCAGAGGTTAATTCAGGTGGTTGAGGATCACAGAAAGCGAGTGCCAGATGCCAGAAAGTGTACTCTGAAAAGTTATAGTCCTCGCTAGCATTAACATTGCACGAACTATAACATTACGATAATTAAATGTTAATTGCTCATATGTTTTTTTGTTTATAATTCGTATTTTAATCAATGACAAAGAGTCAAAAATCCTAGTGTTTTATTTTGGAAAAATTCTGATATAACAAAAACCGCAGAACTTTAGTCGTATTGCAGTATTTTATTTCATTAATTTCTCTGCTAATAAACCAGTCTAAAGTGGATGTGGATTGTAATTTGTATTCAGAATTTAATATTTAGAGATAATTAAAACTGATCAAATCTGAAAAATCTAATTAACCGGGTTTTAGAAATTTGTGGAACTTTGTTACTTTTTCCATGTTTTTCACATTTTTCGTAAAACTTTATGGTCATTGAGCACCCCCTAAACATTATCTGATTGGAAAGATTTTTTGCACAGTTGATTACTATGTCAAATGGCACAAAATAAACAACTATGCAATCAAATCTAAAAAAAAAAAATTTATTTTGGACAGCCCTAATATATATATATAAAAGAAACAAAAAAAAATTAAATTACTTTAATTACTTTAATAAAAATGTGTTATGTTGATATGTAGGTAAATAATGAGAAAACATTTTCTTTAAATAGAAGTTATTTTCTAGTAAACAAGTTTCTTTAAAAAATAAAAATATAAACGTGTAATGGAATTAAAACTAAAATAGGATCAAACTTCAAATAAAGATTGGAATTAAAAGTAAGTAACAAATAAATATTCAGCCAACTCAATAAGGTTAATAGGCTTATTCTATTTGTAAAACCATAGGTTTACCATATGTCCCATTTTAACCAGGATTGTCCCAGTTTTATAACATTTCTCCCAGTGTTCTAACGGTTTTCATTTTGTCCTGTTTTTCGGAAAAAAAAGGATTTTTTTTTCATTTTGTCTCAAACAAAATCATGATTTTGAATTTTGAATAAAGTGGAGACTACGAAATTTGTAATATTTTGATACTAATACAAATACTAACATTTACTTTCTAGGTCTGCTTTATCAAGAACTCAAAGTCAAATTTTGAATCATCTTAAATAACGCAAACCACTAACTTTATTAGTGTATGTGTATACGAATTCGTGATTTTTTGTTTGCTTAATATGCCAAAAAGAAGTTGCAAATTCACAAATGAACTCCCAAAAAATTACCTATTTGTGTAAAAAATTAGTGGTAAGGATAACAAAGTGCTTTGTTAGCATTGTTTAACAGAACTTTCTGTTACACTTGGTGGATGAGCAGATATTAAAAGCCATATAAAGTGTGCCAAACACAAAGCTGAAGTTTTGGCTGCCCTATGTTCTTCATTTATTTACAGATTTTTTTTAAGTGATGAACCCAATGAAGGTGATTTAGTTATTGCAGCAAAGGAGGCTACATTTGCCTTTCACACAGCAATCCATGATTTGAGCTTTAAAACATCTGAGTGTAGTTCAAAACTTATCTCAAAATATTTTGAACAAAAATCTGGTGCTGCAAGAACCAAATGTCAAGCAATAATTTTAAGTGTTCTTGCACCTTTATCTGTAAAAGAGTTACATGATGACTTACAGAAGACACACTTTGTAAGTGCTTCTAATGACACATTAAATAGAAAAGAAGTAAAATTATTACCAGTTTTTGTTACATACTTTTTACCACTGGAAGGTGTCAAAGTAAAACTTCTGGATTTTGAATCTCTTGATGGTGAAACATCTAAAATATTGACTGATAAGCTAATTTCAACATTTCAGCATCATGAAGTTATTTAAAAAATAGCTGCTTTTTGTTCTGACAAATGCAACACAAATTTTGGTGGAGTACATAAAAAAGGTAAAAATAACAAGCTCAAACAAGAGCTTGGTGTTAATATTGTTGGTATTGGTTGTGGTGCACATATTGTGCACAATACACTTCAATTTGCTGTGGATGGTAAGTATTTTCATATCTACACAGTTTGAGTAACTGAGTTAAAGGAATTTTGTAATTTTGTTAATATGGAATATAGAAAAATAATCCAGCATGGAAGTACTAGATTTCTTTCTCTGTTACCAGCAATTAAAAGAATTTTGTATATGGTTGAGACATTGAAGTCATATTTTATTTCTCAAGAAAACTGTCCACATGCTTCGCAAGCATTTTTTGAAAGTGAAACAGGTGAGCTATTTTTTTGGTTTGTACATGGACCGCTAAATAGTTTTAATAAAACTGTATTAGTTATGGAAAAAAGTCAATCAAATGCATCAGACATTATTTTGGAACTAAAAAATCAAAATCTAATCTTGAGGTAAGAATGAATAGTAATTTTGTCCCACAAGGAGCAAAACAGTTGTTTAGAAAATTTAGTGCCCGTGATGTTAATACATTTATGACAGAGGTAAATTCCTTTTTTAACAATGTATTTCTTATATTGAACTGTGGGAAAATAGTTTTGGTGGGGCTGAGATATTTTCATGGATTGGACTTGATCACGTATTGAACAATCTGCTGAAGCTATAAACAATATTCATGGTTCAGATGATGGAAAAAAAATTAATATTGACAGTCTTTCTGATGAGATGTCAAGTGCAAAAACATTTTTTGCATCAAAAAAGGAAGAATAGAGTTCATTGAATGTCCAATTCGCATATGTTAAAAAACGGATTTAATTATTCAAGCATTTTCAAGGAAAAAACATTGCTGTACCTAATCTGGTAAAAGTTATTGAATACATTTTGTGTTTGCCATCTGCACCTGCAGAGCATATTTTTTCAATCATGAAAAACATTCAGTCAGTTGACCGAAGCCTTTTGGAGGAGTCCACGGTACGTGCATTACTGTACTGCAAGTTGAACTTTGGCATTACATGCTCACTTTTTTATGAGAAATTTTTAAAAAATTATAACTTGCATGAAAAAGTACATTCTACTGAAAAGTATAACTCATATAATAACAGTGAATAGTTTCTTTCTCATATTTCTTTTGTTAGACTAAACAAATAATAAAAAAATATCTCGGTGTTGTTTCTTAGCTTTAGATTCCTTCAGCAGTTGAGTAAAGAAGCAATTAAGCTCTTCCTTTTTTATATATACTTTCATGAAACCTAGTTACAGGGTCCCATGTTTTTTAAAGTACAAAAAAAAACTTTCTCCCCCTTCCTCCCTCTCTAGTCATTTATTTCTCCCCCCCCCCCCCACACTAACACACACTAACACTGATACCTCTTTCTAAACACCCCCTCTCGCCACCGCAACCCCTGCCTACCCCGTCTTACAACTTTAAAATTATGGTAAGCCTATTAAACCATAACATTAGAAAATAACAATATTAATTATTATAACAATAATAACAATAAAAATAATAATGATAAAATACATACTTGACTTTCTTTAAATCTAAAACATGATAGGCATTTGTTGAGTAAATTTCATAAGTCAAAAATTCTTCATGAACTCCATTCTAAAAAAACAATGCATTAAATTTACTCATATCTTAAAACCAGAAAGTTTTTTTTTTTTTTAAAAAAAGCATTTTATTTTACTACTTTTTAACTTAAAGTTGCAATTTGATATAATTTAAAGTTAGTGTTGAAAAAATATATATTTATTTTTACCCATTGTTTTTATCTGAAACTATGATAATAATAACTAAGTTTAAATTTATAGAATTACAATATTTTAAATTTAAATCTTTCTCACCTGAGTTTTATGGTGACATTTTGGAAATACAACTTCTGCATCACTTGTAAACACCCCTAATAAAAAATACTTTATTTAACTTATTCAATTTTATTTAAAACTACATATAGTTTAAATAAGTTCTTTTGAGTTTGCAATAAATAAATTTTACAAAAAATTTTACCATAACAAAATGATAAAACTGCTATCGATAAACAAATTTGATTAAATATTTTCCAATGCATATTTTTAATTGAATCCTTGAAACTACAGAAACATGTATTATAAGGTAACAATAATACTTGGGAAATAACAACATGTCTTAAATTAAATACTTTTAAAATTATAGCATTAGTACTGGAGTTGATTATATAAAATGAATTTTATAAAAATTGCTGGTGACAATAACATATGATTATACCAACATAATTTATGTAAATATTACCAATTACTGATACTCTATAACAACCAGTATAATCTAATTATTTTAAAACTAATTTATAATTAAAACTACTGTAAGTAATTGAAATTATATCATAGTATGCCATATTTTTCTCAGACTTTTTAAAGGTATATATTTTGCATGTTTCTAGAAGTTTTTCAATGGTTTTTCAGAATTTGTATAAATTGTAACATTTAGAGGGACATCACAGATGTTTTATTTGTTTAAAAAAATTTTTATTAGACCTGCAGATTTCTAGCACCATGTTTGTTTCGAGAGCAGTAAAAATGTTTGTTTCAATGCAGTAAAAAAGAACCAAATATGATTCTTAACAAAGCTAAGGTCTTGAGACTACTTTTTATTAGAAACCACTAATTTTTTATTAAATATAAATGCAGTCTTTTAAAGTTTAAATGTTTTTTATTTTTATTTTTTATTGCTGAATATGATAGAGAACTTTATGCTGATTAAGAATCGTATAAAAACATAGGTCTGAAAATCAAAAAAAAGTGCTCTAAATCGCTGTTGAAGTTTAAAAAATTACACTAAAAACCGCTATCATTCGCCATTTTTTTAAAACGTTTTACATCTAATTATTATTTAGAAAATCTTTTTTTAATTACGCAACCCGGTTTTTATTGTCGTCAAAATTAGATTATATTTAAATTAAATTAAATGTTTTTATTGACATATTTTATATATTTTAATTAATTTTTCAAAAATTGATTTTAGAATTTGTTTTCTAAATGTACATAAATAGACTGAAAAATAGGACTTGGCACAAATAAATGCACATACAATGACTGACAAATAGGGATTGGCGCGATTAAAAGTACATGATTTGAGACAGGGCTAGGGTTTGGGCCTGAGATAAATCAGAAAATGCGCTCAGCCTTTTTTAACAGTTTTGCTTTACATTTTTGATAGAAACCAGGCTTTTTTAAATTCACTGTTGAAAGAATTTTATTTATAACCGAGTATGAAAAAATGGCGAATATTAGCGTTTTTTAGTGTAATTTTTTAAACTTCAACAGCAATTTAGAGCACTTTTTGTTGGTTTTCAGACCTTTGTTTTTATACGATTCTTAATCAGCATAAAATTTTCTATCATATACAGCAATAAAAAAAGGGGGGGAGAAACTGAAAAATAATTAAATGGCA
The DNA here is from genome assembly GCF_038396675.1 of Hydra vulgaris. Lineage (NCBI taxonomy): Eukaryota > Metazoa > Cnidaria > Hydrozoa > Anthoathecata > Hydridae > Hydra > Hydra vulgaris. The sequence goes on from NC_088930.1 coordinate 56,619,832, forward strand.
CCAAGTCTGAAAATCTAGACACGTGCGTTTTTTAGTTAAAGAATTTTTAACATTATGTCAATGTTAAAAAATTGAATGAAAATTTATTAGTCCTTAAACTAATAAAACTCCCTTTTATTAGTTTAAGAACTTTTTAATTTCAAATATTAAGAGTGAGTGGGAAAACCAGCAGGAAAACCATTTTAACTTTGTTATTGTTTTTGTCCAAGTGATATTTTCGTTCAAAGTTGATATTTTCTTTCAAAGTTGCGCAATTTCAAATAACTTTTTTTTCTCTCTACCTTGATCTTTCTACCTTCGGTATACGCTTTGAATTAAAAAAATCTCTATCTTCAAATTAAAAAAATATATATTTTAATATTGAATATTTACATTATATAAAATAAAAACAAAAATTATTAAAATATTGCTATTGATTTGGGATTACTTTAAGATTTTTGTTTTTGGTGCCCCAAGAAGACCAAACGGTCTTGTCACACAGCACCGCGATAGTTCTAAGAAGATAAATTTATTTATAAATTGATACAATAAATTATATAAACTATATAAAAAAAATTTACACACACTCCAAGGGGCTGCATCATACACCCCATATATTTTTGCATAAATTGAAAAATGTAAAATTTATTCATTTAAATCTCTTATCAATTTTATTTAATTCATGAAACACTAATTTTTAAGTTTTTAGTTTTATAATATTTTCTTTTTATAATTTTAATATAGAGTTTTACGTACTATATTAATTTAAACAATATTACTTTGCTACGATAAATTATATGTTATTTTGGAGAAATTAGTACTAGTTGCAGTAAACTTTAATAATATTTTATTAAATTCTATTTAGCCTCTATATTTATTATCTATTTGAAAGTATAAATGTATATATTTAATAACTTAGTAATTAAAAGTGGTATATAATAAATAAAAAACAAACCATATATGGCAGCATTTCACACTCACAGTTATACTGACAAGTTACTTTTTGGGCAAGATTCTAAATTTCCAACAGCAATAATACCTACAATAAAAAATGTTGTAAAATATTGCTTTGATGTACGCAGAAATGAAGATGCTAAAGGCAAAGGGTCTAGTTCTGCTCATGAATGTTATCGATTATTTACTAAAGATGTTGAAAATATATGTAGAATAATGGAAGAAGCATGTACTTTAAATAAATTTTCTAGACTTAAAAGAAATGATTATTTTTATTCCAAACTTAAAGATTTTAGAAAATGTTTGATATATGTTCGTGCAATTGTTATGATGTAGGAGTAGAAAGAGAGAAATGCAGATGTACTTTTAAAGTACCAATAAAAGAATGGAATGCGTTCGTTGGACAAAAGCAACGCAAAAAATAACTTGGACCACTTGATCATAATTACACATCTACTTTAAAAAAACGAGATGGATCGCATTACCGATGATGATTTGTATAAATCTGAGGAAAGTATTGAATTAGATGCATCTAATGATGAAAATGACAAACTTTATTAATCAGATAATTTCTTCAACAAATATAATCAAAATAGGATTTTTTACGATAGACTGGCTATTGTGGCAAATCGTTATCGTGTCAGTTGCAGAGCAACTGCTGCTATTGTTAATGCTGCTATAAAAGACATGGAAATAAAAAATAAATTAAATGTGCTTGATGGTAAAAAAGTAGAACGAGAAAGACTTCCTGTTGGAAAAAAAAATTTTATTAGGATGAAATGTGAAAATTCAAAATTACAATTTATTATTTTTGATGGAAAAAAAGACAATACAAAAACAGCTACAGCAACAGGTAAAGAAGAACATATTACAATAGTTAGAGAACCAAGCAGCAGCTATATATATCACCTAACACCAGGTAATGGAACTTCTCGCTACATTGCTAATGAAATTCTCTATTTTATATTTGAAACTGGCACTAATGGTTCTTTAAATACTATCTCATGCAATGCAACTGTAGTAAACACTGGTAAGTTTGGAGGAGTGATAAAACTAATAGAAACAGAATTTGATAGACCAAACCAGTGGCTCATTTGTCAACTCCATTTAAATGAACTTCTATTTAAACATTTTTTTGAGTTAATTAATAGAAAAACTTCTGACTCAGCATCATTTAAAGAAGATTTTGTTGAAAAAATAACAGAAGACTAAACTAATTTAGTAGTTCCTTTCAAAATATAAAAGATACTTTTCGTATACTTGCTGAAAACATCCTCAGTACGTTAAGCTCAGATCATAAATATTTTGACAGTATCTGTTTATCTATTCAATCAGGAGAGGTTTCAAATACAAATATCTAAAAGCTTTCCTGGAAACATGCATCATGCACTGTGGCTCAAAAAGCAAATCGTGTTCTACATTTATATATTTTTAAAGTAATACCGACAAAAGAACTTGTTAACTTAGTTACAATTATTATGCAATGCTATGCAACAGGATAGCTTCATTTAAATCGCATTGTTTGGCAATAGATGACACTCAACATTTATGGTATGTACGTAAATTTATAAAAAATTTTATTAATATAAAATAGAAGAAGGTAATGGAGCAAGTTTTAAAACTAAACTCATATTTTTCCAATACTAAGAATTTATTATTGGCAATGGTAAATGACTTAAGAAATGAAGTTTGAACTGCAGCCATACTAAGGATACTCAAGTCGATAAATACTAATGAACACAATAGGCATTTTAAACTTCCTGTAACACTAAACCTTGGAGCCAATGATTACAGTGAGTTGGTAAATTTAGGACATTAGGGATGTTAATTCACCACCTTTACTGAATGTCTTTTCAAATGAAGATATTTTGAAAGTCAATGACAGTCAATTAAATATTCCAAAATATTCTTGCCATAGTTAAAATAAGAAAAGAATTGTTAGAATAGTCACAAAAGCATCAGAAATTAGATACGGCTATGAAAAGCGTCATAAATTAGTAATAAATTTATTGGAATCAAGGGGGAAAATGTCTAAGTTTGAATGGAAAGCACAAAGGAAATAAGAAATTTGAAAATAGATATAAACAAAAGCAGTTATATATGTATATATATTTTTTATAGCATCAAAAGTTTTTTTACTATATTTTTTCATTTTTGAAAGTTTATTTTGGTGAATATCTTAAAAATGAAATCATTATGGTGCTTACCTTAAAGGAAGCGTTTTTAAAATAACGTTTCTTTTTTAAAACACTATATTATTAGAGAATTTGTATTGTATATGTAAATCACAAAAATTAAATGGTATAAAATACAATTAAAATGAAAATTGCTTACAACAGTCTCATTTTTCTCTAAAATATAATCTGATTTTGTGTGCGACCCCCACGGAGGCTTCAAAATTGCTATTCAACCTTTTTATATATGTTGGAACCCTATACAGTATGCTGCTTCTTAAAAAAAAACACTTGGACCGCCCTATTATATACTTTGCATTGTCATTTACACCAAGTTAATCATGTTTAAGGTTCAGCTCATAAGTTTATGTGTTACAGGATTACGTTGATCTCCAATTTTTATTTTTTAATGCTTTTATGGAAAATATTACTTATTAAGTAAACTTTATAATAAAAGAAAACTTAATAGTCTGGAAAGAAAGGTTTTTGTTTGTTATAAATTTTCATTAAAATGAATATTTTTAATAAATAAAAACCATTTGGTATTATTTTAATGATTCATAAGAATTTATTAAAATAATAACAATTACAAATTTTTGTTGCAGAGAGATGTTGTCTCTCTGCAACAAAAATTTAACAGTTTGACAGATTCTTATTTTACTCAATTTTTTTTATTTGATACTTTTGTTGAAGACTTTTTCTGATTTTATTTTTTCGTTACTCTGATTTTTCATTGCAACTACCATTTCTTTGGTAACATTTGCAGGCATCTTCTTTCTTTCCTCTCTTGTTTCAACCATCGCGTTTTCCTTTGATTTTCAGATTAATTAGCAAAAACGTAATGTTGAATAAGGCGAATATTGCTCTCAGAGCAGTCATTTTTTACTTTCATATTTTTTACAAACTGAGCAGATTTTCTGTAACTTTTCTGGAAATTTTCTTTAAATCGTCTCAGCAGATAGAATCTCCCTTAATCGTCACACATGGTAATTAGATGTTCAACTTGTTGTTTATCTAAATACCATGTGTGACGTTTTAAACTATTTTCTAGGGCATTTCTGAAATCTAGCCATTTTCTAAGATACTAAGAAAATGCAGAGCAAAAAGAATTCTTAAAATCATTTGAGCCTTTTAACGCCTACAAGTTGCATTTTAAAGCAGAAGCTGCGATTATCTTCATGGTGCATACATAACACTTATAAAAAAATATAATTAGACTCTGAAACATCTGAAGCATTTTCAGAACCTCATTTTCTTCAGGAACATGTAGTGGCGGATCCAAGACTTTGAAGGAGAGGGTGGCTACATTATAAAAAATACTTCATTTTAACTTACAAAATTTTATGATTTTTTCCATGTTTTAGAAATAATTATTTGTCATCCAAAGCACATTATCTATTCATTAAAACATAATATACAAACATAAACTACTAAACACAGTCATAAAAAAGAGATTGTGCTTGCATCCTACGTGAATGTAGTTTTAATGCATTTTAATGCATTATAACAATTTACACAGTCGTGGAAATTGTTATAATGCATCCCAATCACACACATTTCTGACAATCTATCAGTTGTCATCGTTGTTCGTAAATATGAATGAATGCGGCGTACAAAAGAGAATGAACGCTCCGCCTCACAACTGCAAATTGGCAAAGATGTCAGAATGAGGAATAACTCACGAATATTGGGAAAAAATGTGGAGTCAACATGTTGCTGAAGTAGTTGCGTGATTGTCATTCCACAAAAATTGTTCTCAGCTCATAAATGTTTTCATCGTTGCAACTCATTATTCAGACCATATGGGTTTGGAAGAATTCCATACCATTTATCCGCTTGTTGATTTAACAATGTTTCCAACTCTTCATTGTCTTTGGTGATAATAACTTCTGGATACAAAGAACACAATTCACGTGCTCTCTTATTTTCTGTAAAGCGTGCTGCCAACTCGGATAAAACCTTGTCGAGGAATGGAATGGCTATATTAAGCTTGTAGTACTCAAAAGGTGAGGTAGCAGGTATATTTGAGCGGTGGATTTGACGACTACAAAGCCTTGGAGTTTCTTCTGTACAATTTACAGACTGCGCAATTTTCTTGGCTTTGAGATAAATGGTAGAAAACCAGTCATCACCATTTGTGCAGAGTGTAGAATAGAAAGAAGAAATTTGCGAAACTTTTTGGAAGGCCAGATAAAACTCCATTAACTCACCCTGAAGACATGATACAAATGGTTGCATTGGCTGTAAACCTTCCTTTGCCACAACAAAATTAATAATGTGGTCGTAATTAGTAAATGTGTGTCGTAATACTCAGAATCCCAATTCCAACTTTTTGGTTCCAAATCATCATAGAGATCAATGTCATCTGATGGTGTTACAATTTCATCAAGAGTGTGAATAATATAAATGTAAAGTTCATCAATAGTATTGAATGTGCTGTGACGCTCAAGCCATCGTGTTTTGCAAAGGTTATTCAACTTTGTCTTTTTTAATTCAGGCGCTTGAGTAGAAATAACTCGTTGGAGAAAGCGTTGTCGCTTTGGTGAGTTATCAAAAAATGAAAACAGTTGTTGGCAGGAATCCATCTTATTTATAATAGATGAAATCTCACATTTATGGCAAATTGTTAGATTTAGGGAGTGAAGGACACATCCTTGATAGTCTGCATATGGTGCCCATGTTTTAACAAAAGTCTGTACCCCTTTTCTGTCTGAACTCATAGACGCCGTTGTATCATATGCTTGTCCTTTGCAATCTTTGATGTTAATACTTTCTTCTTCTAGTGCATTTTTGAAAGACAGTGCAATAGACTCTCCTGTGATTCTCACAGTCTCTACCAATCGAATTACAACTTCCATCTTTTTAGGCTTTTCTTTAAATGTGTCAAGAAGACGAATACAGACCGAAATAATTTCTCGACCATGTGAGTTTGTCTCATCGGCAATTATCAAAAAATGTGGACAAGCTTTTAGACACTTAAGAAAATAGTTACGAATCAAGTTAGCGGCAATGTTGATTTTCTCATTTTGTATAGTTTTGCTAGTATATAGTGCGTTTTTTGGTCCATTAAGTAGGTGTTCCTTTAAAACTGGATTTCGCTCTGCAAGAAGACGGATCAGGGCGATAAAATTCCCTTCATTTGTTGTCGGATTTTCAGAAAATTGAATGGCATTATCCCGATGGCCTTGCAGTGCAAATTGTTGGTGTGCACAATATATGACGGCTTCAATAATTGTTGGAAGCACCCTTTGATTATTTTTCATATTTTCAGCAGTCATTGAATTAACTGCTGAGTCGATACGCAATGGTGGATTTACTAAGTGTGCTTTGGTAGTTGATAACCGTTTCATACTCATTTGGTGATATGCCTTTGATTCGTGGCTATTTAGAAGCTCCTTAGACTTGAAAAATGGCGTTTTAACAAAAATACCAAATTTCTCTTTTTCAGATACTCTCAAGAATAATACACAGGCAATGCACCATCCACCTTTGCAACTATTTTGATTACTGTATCTCAGCCATTTGAAATTATCAAACCATTTTGATTGAAAAGAAATACTTTTTGTCTTATCTTGAGCAATTGTGAAACTCTCCTTTTCAAATATGAAATTAGCAGATGGTTTCCAACAATTGTCCAAGAAGTTAACATTTTCTGAATCACTCATTTTTCTAAAAATATTTTCATCAAGAATTGAAGCAATGTCAGTGCAACTAACTAAATTTAATGGCTGTTTCACACACAGTGGGTCAACTGAAGAGACACTGACAATCATAACATTATCCAATGCAGATGATGAACTTTCTTCAACAATTCCATTTGATCGTTGCGGTATACTGACACTTACAATGTTGGCAGTATCATTGACTTGAAGGGCTGCAGCATCAACGTTTGAAGAAGAAATGCGTCCAAAACTATGACACTGCTGTTTAAAACGTTTGCTAGGTGGACCATTGGACATACTAAAAAAATAAAAAAAGACTTTTAAGTAAGAACTATTATTCCTTTGTTAAAATTATGTTATTACATTATAAAAATGTAAATATTAAATAAAAAGTAAAATCAAATATACCCAGATAATCGTTTTTACATTTTATTATCTAAAAAAATGTCAGCTTAAAAACATGCTACAAAATGAAAACTAATTTAAAAATTTTCAACAATTTAATGCTTAGAATTGCATAGAAAAACTGCTGAAAACCATTAAATAGTAACATATATTTATTAAATCATATTTGTAGCCTTCTCCATGTCCAAATACTTCTTTCAACGTTTTACGACTTCAATTTCAATAGAATATGCTCAATAAAGCGTCGTTACGAAAAAAATGAAGTCATTAAAGCGCAAAACAACTATTGAGTTTAAGTAAAAAAAGCCGGCTTATTCAGAGCATAAACAGTTAGCTCTTTCAAAAAATTTTATGGTTAAATACATAACCTTAAGTATAACATTTTTTACCAATACTTTAATCAAATATTATATTTGGAAACGAAGGACAAATATATATATAGCAATGCAGCACATATCATTTATCAAACAATACAATACAATTTATCTTAAAATTAATATTGATAAGGTTGATAGGAAGAGAAAAAAAAAAAAAAAAAAAGAAGAAAGAAATTATTTGTATAAAAAAAATAAAACTTGTATTAAAGTCAAAAAGTTATTCGTTTGTTTAAAAAATTACTTAAGTTATAAATTATTCAATTAATAAGTAACCAGTTAAATAAAGTGTTTATATTGAATGCGGTGGATTATACCTGCTTACAGATAAAATAAAAAAAATAAAAAACAACAACGAAATTCGAATTTAGAAAAAGAACTTTTAGTTATTTGCCATCCATCAGCGAGTCAATTTAGATGATTAATAAATAAAGAAGTTTAAAAATTTACTTTTATATTTGAAGTTGTAATAACTTTTTTTTTTTTTTTTTAGCTCATTCAATTTGTTTTCTTTTTTATATATCTATTATATTATATTATTGATGACATTATTATTAGCTATATAATTGTATATTTTATTATTAAGCGTTAGACATATTTATAGTATTTATATTTTTATCATACATTACTACTACTACTTTTGTTATTACTGTCACTATTTTTATTATTATTGCTATTTTTGTGTTATTACTATTGTTGTTGTTATTATCCGTTATTATTATTATATTGTTAATATTTTTATCATAAACTTCATCATTGTTATATTATCGTATAGTTACTACTTTTGTTAAATTGTTTCTGTTGTAATAATCTTACTAATATCAATATCTTTATTTCTAAACAAATTTCTACTTATTATGTCTAAACTCTGCAAAATTTGTGATAAAATTATTCGTGCTAATCATCATTCACTTCAATGCAATCACTGCCTAAGCTCAATCCACAAGAAATGTAGTTTTTTATATTTATAAGGCTTTTAGTTTATTAAAAAACTCTTCCAAGAATTATTGGCTCTGTATTACATGTTACAACAGTATTTTTCCTTTTAGTTCTATATCGGATAATGAACTTCGTCTTCGAACTTCAATTGACAATATATTACATCTCAATGATCTGCCAAATGACCTTTCCCTCTTTCCTTGCTCCCGAGAGTCTGATACTTTTAATCAACTTAATAATTACTTTACTTATCAGCTAAATAACAACGACGATGATGATACAAACATAGTTGAGAATCCAATCAATTGTAAATACATGGATATTGAAAAATTTAACTCTTCAAACATCAATATTAATTGTTTTTCTCTATTTCATTTAAATATCGCTTCATTAGTTAAACATTTTGACGAATTAACACTTTTATCTCTAATAAATTATGAATTTAGTATAATCGGAATTACAGAAACTAAGCTGAAATCTGATTTACTCCCAACAACTCTAATTAATCTTAGTGGATATGTTTATGAACATACTCCAGCAAAAACTTCATTTGGAGGTGCACTACTTTACATTTCTAATAAAGTAGTTTATAAATCTAGAAATGATTTACTTATGTACAAACCCCAATTCTTAGAGTCTGTTTTTGTTGAAATCATTTTCCCAAAAAAGTCTATTACCATAGTAGGCTGTGTTTATCGCCATCCAAACATGGGTATTAATGAATTTATTGTTTCATATCTATCTATTCTATTTGAAAAAAAAAAAATGGGTGATTTTAATATCGATCTTATAAAAGCAAGCTCAGATAATTCGATCTCGGAATATTTGAACACCATTGTTTCAAAAAACTTTCTTCCTTTTATATCTTTACCAACAAGAGTTACCAATCACTCAAGTACTTTAATTGCTAATATATTTTCTAATTCAACTTCTAAAGATATTTTTTCCGGCAATCTAACTATTAGAATATCGGATCATTTGCCACAGTTTCTAATTTATTCATCTTTTAAAAAAAGAGTTGTTAATTCTCGAAAAAGCAATATTATTCTTCGAAACTTCAAAAAATTAAATAGTGAAGAATTTAGGAATAATTACTTCGAAATCAACTGGGATAAAGTAATCAAAGTTTCCAATAGTAATACAAATAAATCATATGAAGATTTCTTCACTACCTTTAACTCTCTTCTAGACAAACACGCACCGTTAAAAAACTATGTAACTGTGGCTTAACTCGAAGCCTTAAACCATGGATTACTTTAGCAATTTTAACCATGATAAAAAAACGAAACAATATATTTAAGAAGTTCCATAAAACAAAAAATCTTCATGAAAAAACTTACAAAACCTATAGAAAAACACTTACTCCTTTTTTATTTCAATCCCTGAAGAACTGCATAAAAATATTCATTCATCTCATACTGACTTCCATAAATGTTTAAAAACATCAAATCCTGACTCTCTTTTCATTAAACCTACTAAAAAAAATGAAATAATATCAGTTATTCTTTCTCTAAATGATGGCAAGGCTTCTGGTCCAAACTGCATTCCAACCTTTATTCTAAAACTTCTTGCTAATGATATTTCCTCAGTATTTGCTAAACTGTTTAATCTCACATTCACTACTGGTATATTCCCTAATATTTTAAAAACTGCATCTGTTAAATCAATCCATAAGAAGGACTCAAAACTTGACTGCAATAACTATAGACCAATATCGTTATTATCAAATATCATCAAAATTCTTGAAAATTTAATGTATTTTCGTATCTACCACTTTCTTGATAATTCTAAGTGTCTCTACTGCCGTCAGTTTGGATTTCGTTTAAAACACTCTACTTCCCATGCACTTATTAGCATTACTGAAATGATTCTTGGTGCGATTGATAGTGGTTCTTTTGCTTGTGTCGTCTTTATTGGTCTCCAAAAAGCATTCGATACATTTGACCATAAGATTTTAACTGAAAAGTTGTATCACTATGGTATACGGGGTATCGCTAATAATTGGTTTTCATCCTAAATTAACAATCGCACACAGTTTGTCTCGATTAATGGATTTCAATCGACATGTAAAGTTATTAGGCATGGTGTACCACAGGGTTCTGTTCTAGGACCTTTACTTTTTTTAATATATATTAACGATCTGCCTCACTTTTTAAATATTCAATTGTTCATCATTTCGCTGACGACACTAATCTTCTATGCATAAATAAATCACTCGCGCAGCTTTGTAAAAAAGTTAATTCAGATCTCCATCATTTGTGTCATTGGTTAGATAGTAACCGTCCTTTCCTAAATATCAATAAAACTGAATTTATTGTTTTTCATCCTCCAAAAAAAAAGAGATTGATAGTAATAATGTGAAAATTAGAAATAATGGTAAAAGACTTTTCTATCTAAATTTATAAAATACCTCGGGATATTTCTTGACAAAAACCTATCATGGTACTATCAACTAATTCAATTAAATAAAAAACTCTCACGTGCCAATAGTATGCTGTCATTAATACGACACTATGTTCCCCAACATGTTTATATATCAATTTACTATTCCTTGTTCTTCTCACATCTAAGTTATTGTTGCACTGTTTGGGGTCAAAAAGGTAGTTTTCTATTACATCGTATAAACATTTTACAACGCACTTCCTTAAGAACTATGACATTTTCTCTCTTACGATCTAATAGCGAAAATGGTTTTCTGAATTAAAAATTCTAAAAATTTCAAGATCTTGTAAAGCTTTATAATTGTCTCTTTGTGATTGATTTTCTTCAAAATAAGCTACCAAATTCGTTCAATAATTTTTTTATTAAAACAAGTGACACACGCAAATATTACACTCGAAATACTGAAACCTTTAACTTGCACACTTCCTTTTTCAGCACTATCAAATATAGCAAGCTCTCTATTAAAAATCAATGTATTTCTCACTGGAAACAAATAATACCATTTATAAAAAAAAAGATTTTAACTAAATACCCTTTTATTACTAACATTCTTCTTTTCAATCGAAACCAAATTAAGAAATTTATATTTGAGTATATATTTAATGAATATTAATTTTATCTTTCATTGTTATTGCTTTACTTATACTACTGTATTTATAAAACTATTATTACTTTTATTTTATACTTTTTTATGTCTTTTTTAACTCTACTAATATTACTATTATCATTAATTTATCTTTGTTTTTTAAATCTTAATAATATTATTTATAATAATAGTGATAGTGATTAAATTGTAGTAATAGTTTTTATGATTGTTGTCCTAATTTTTGCAATTATTATGTTTATTTTATTAATTTCTGTCGTAGTTATAAACTTTACTATAACTATTTTTACCATTAGTTATGATTTTAGTAAAGTAATCATGTTAGAGTTACTATTTGTTTTTTTATTCACAATATTATTAATATTATTATTTTTATTATATTATTATTGCAATTATTAATATCATCATTATTTATTAGTGCTTTATTTTCCTTTATTTTTTATTTTTTTTTTATTTTTTTTTATTTTATTATTTATAATTCTTTCTGTGTTTTATTTGTTTTTTTCTTTTTTTTGTTTTTATTTTCAGGTGTCACTCCATGGACTAGTTTTTAACTATATGAGTGACACCTAACCTTATTTTTGTGAGTTTATAAATATTGCTGTAAATTTTCATATTTTATGGTTAAAAATAAATGGATTACATAATTAAATAAGTAAACCCACCAAAAATTACTTTTTATTTTCAAAATTTTTAGTAGAACCGCAAATTTTTTGTGGGTGACAGGTATCCAGTGTTTCTACATAAAAAGTAAAACACAATCATGATCGGATGCCAGTAAGTTATAATAATAGCATCGGCTCTTTCAAAACCTGGCTCTTTCATACACACTCTCCCCTATTTATTTGTTAAAATTATGGAATAAATTTGGGGAAAATGGGGGAGTGGCTAGCCCCCCCCCCCCTGGATCTGCTACTGGTAACATATACATTTTTTTCTAAACTCTGTCTTTTTTTCTCTTTTTTCTTCTACCTTTCAATCTCATTTAGTTTTGCCAACTTCATTTCAATGGAAACAAATATTTTTTTATTAAAACAACAGCAAAATATCTAGAACTGCTTATCAGAGGTTCAAATTAAAAAAAAGTGAACATGAAATGTTTAAATGACGAATATTACATAAAAATAAAGAAGAAAGAGTAACAACTTTATGACTCAACCAGTCTATATAACAACTCAAAATTCCATTTGATGTTTTAACAAGCAATATTAAATTTACAGTTTTTTTGAGCACAATCCACATTTTCCGTCAAAGGCTTGAATTCATAACTTTTGCCTGATTGCAGATATAATTTGTACCTTGCTAAAAGTAGTTGTATTGTGTTAAGAGTTTAAATTTTATTTCGGTTTACATAGATTTAATTTAAAGAGAAAAAATTTACTTAGTTAAGTTTTCAAATTTATTGTTAAAAAATATTAGAACCCTAAATGTTTACAATAGTAGAAAGGTCTCTTACTGGTAGACTACTGATGAGGTATTCCAGGAGATTATATGTTTGCTTTGGATTGGTAGAGTAACTATGTATTTTTCTTTTTATCTTGCCCATTTTAGTCAATATTCTATTTAATTGCAAAAATAAAACTAGTCAATATTTATACAATGTAGAATTGAATTGGACAGATTTATACAATGTAGATTTATACAATGTAGGACAGATTTATACAATGTAGAATTGAATTTATACAATGTAGAATTGAATTGAACTCGGAAAGTAAATTAGGCAGCAAAGAAGAATTCGCCTGTAATTAACTGTGTAGTATGTTCAATAAAGAAACGAGTGAAGATTAAGAATCTGATATGTACAAATGAATGAGACACTTTTTTTAATGACAAATGAAAAAATTTCTTGATTTTATAAAATTTATAATAAAGCAGCGTCAATGTAATCATACTGCTCATTAAACTACTATCCACACACACTATTTTTTTCTAAACACATCAGCTCACTTTAAGATTAATGTGAATGTTTATGAATGCTCACTTTAAGATTAATGTAAATATAGACAAAAATAAAAAAAAAATTAGAAAATTTATTAGTTTGGATTTATAATCATTTTGGGAAATTACTTTGAAGTTTTCATATATTTGTGTTTTTTCTCAAATTTTTAAGAAGAGTTGAGTATTTTCTAAAATACATAGTAAAAAAGCGATTTTTGAGTTTTCATGTCAAATTTTCACAGAAATCTTTTAAAATTGGCTGTATTTTAGAATAGTTGGGGCCAGGGTTGTAAAAAAAGGGTGTATGCACCCCCACCTCTAAACAATAAATCTCATTAGAACCAGTCAGCAAAATGTACCTTAGTTTGCAAATATGAGAGAGCAAAGTTTTTTTTTAAATTGGTAAAAAAAAAAATAAACACACTTGTTTAACAACTGTTCTCGCTGGTTCTGGTGGCGGTGTTTTGGCATACGCAGGTACATATATATTTAACCCAGCAACTTTAACGGTTTTTGTTTAAAACTTGTTTTTAAATTAGCTTTTTTTTTGTTAAAAATATCTAACATTCTTTACATAAAAACTTTTCCAATTGTCAAAGTCTTAGAAAGTAAGTTTTTGATTTCAATATTTGTTAACTCACAAGTTTGTAATATTAATCTGAAGAAAGTACACTATATATATATATTCAACTTTTTTGCATTTCACTTGTTTTTGGTTTTGCTTTGGTTTATAGCCAAAAAAAAGTCTTTTCACCCGTTCGTAAAAAAAATTTAGAAGCTTCATATATGAGTTTTAAAGCTCTTTCTACTAATTTTAAATTGTTTGGCAGATCAGTAAGAGAGAGATAATTACCAGTTTGAATAGCTTGTAGTAACTCATTTGAAGAAAGAAAAACTCAAAGGCTCAACCTTTGTTGTAGAAACCTTAAGTCGGTTAAAGTCAATTAATTCCAAGCATCAGCTTTGAAAAGCAAGGGTTTAACTTCCATAACTTTGATTTTAACTTGAAATTTGAATCAATTTTCCTGAATACCTAATTTGTAGGATTTGATTAAGAGCACAATCAATTACAACTTCATCATCTAGTAACATAGCATAAAGAAAATTTTCTTCACAGCATAAGTGAAAATTACCTTGAAGATTCATCAATACATTATTTTGAACTCTGTTATCTCCTGTTTGTTGATAAATTGTATTATTTTATAAAGAAACCTTTTTTAAAGAATACTTTTTAGGTTAATTGTTTTTTCCATTTATTTCAGATATAACATAGAGAATTGGTACCCAAGACTGGTGGAGCAAACAACCTACTAATCCTAACTTTACAAACAAACCATCATCCTTACCAGCGCCAGAACATGTGTTGCCTGGAAATATTGCTTATAGAACAACTGCTGAACAGAACATGTTATGACGAGAAAAAAGATTATTTTCACAAGTAAAAGTGAGACGATGTTTATATTTGGTGGTTTGACACAAGGCAGGTTTGACACTGTTTGACACCCCATTACTCTTGTATTTCATTTTGAACAAAATGAACAAAATTTATTTTTTCATTTCATAAACTAACGAATTTTTGTCTTTTTTTCTATCTACATCAATTACTTTTAGTTGTAAAACTTCTTGACGGTGCATAGTATCAATTGAATTAGCAACTCTTGTTTTTCATAAAATACCCTATATTCAGTTATTACGTAGTCAATTTTTTTTTTTAGTTTTCAATTTACCTCCCCAAAGCTATGAAGATCATTGCAGTTGGCAGTCTACTTTAGTTGTGGTTACAACCCTCTCTCAACTCTATAACTCCAAAAAAACGAATCTTGAAGAACAAGGCCGCTGTGTAGAAGAACAAGTTGAGTACTATCAGGGACGTGGTTGGGATTGAACTCGGAACTTATCGCTTATAAGGCGAGCGCTCTACCACTACTTTACCACCGCATTAATTAACGCAGTCGTTCGCATTACTAACTTCATATCATATAGAACTACTACTACTTTATTAACTATTAGCTCTTCAAACTAGTCACTTTCAGCTGTATCTAAAGTTAAGGATTCAACACTAAAAATTTTATCTGAATCAACTTCTGATGTTGTTTGAAGATTTTTCTGTCTAATTTGCGTTAAAGTAGCCTCTTTTTTCTCTCTAATAAACATTTTTACAACCCTTGTTGCCACTGCTTGGTCCACACTACCTGAACTCCAACTTCTTTTTTGTCCTATCTTGCATCATTTGTCCTTTAAATATTCCCTTACCATAACAGGGACCTAAAACAAGTAAGGTATTATAAAATTGAAAGTGTTTTAATTTAAAGTGACAAGTCGATGAAATATAAAGTCTCGATCAAATGATTAGAGATAAGCAGTTAATGCTCTTTTTTTTTACTTAATCTACCATTTTTGTGAAGTGTATTTGTAAATGCATAATGATACTGGTAAAAAAAATTGCATGTATTACTTTTTGACTTTTCTCACAGAAACAAACTATGTTTCATTGTGCGCTCACTTTTCTCGACATCAAGCTTGGCTAAATGTTTATTGTTTTACTATCAAGTTAAAATCATTTTAAAAAGAGTTGTTGCAAAGGCTTTTGCAAACCTTAGAAGGTGGTGGTGGTGGTGAGGGCAGGGGGTTTGGGGAAGTTTGAATAGGGTACTGGATTTCTAACTACATATATAAAATTCTTATCACTTAACATTCAAAAAAATTGTTTTAAATTGTATTCACCTATTTTTACAATTATTAATAATGGGAATATCACACCGACAAGCAGACAGACCAAACACATTTCTTGTTCTTTTCTAACCAACTTATACTGGGTATATGGACACTGCTTGAAATGTTTTGAAAATTTCATTTTTCAATAGGTTATCATTTATCAAAGGTTAAAAAAACTGACTTTTGTCACGTCAATTTTCAAGTCCAAAGTTAATTTCTGCTCGTAAAATAAATCTTTCTCAAACTTGTAACTATATTGAATGAGCTGTTTGGCGAATCGCTCATGTGTAAATTATAGGGTTTTCTACTAAACATTTTCTACTAAATAATTATTTTATTAAAGTTTTTGTAAGTCTTCTAAGCTTTTTTGAGCTCATGTTGATATCACAATATGAGTTTATTATTTAATTAAAAAATAAAGTGAGAACCTTTCATTTAGTTTATATTTAATTAATTAAAATGTATTTGGAAATTTAAACATGTTATAAACAAATAATAATGTTATAATTCCACATAGAAACACTATATAAGCAACTCATAATGTATTATTGAGTTATTAGACTAATTATTAATTAGTTACCAGTCCAAATGTTTCAAAGTCCTAAAGCATAATATTAGCAGATAATAACTTTATTTATCCAATTAAAAGCATGATACAACTATTAATGTTATATAATACATAACAGCTGCACGATATAAAAAAAAAACAGCGAATGAATAACATCCAATATATAATAAGCAAAATAATTTTTTTAAGTGTTTACATATTATGTATACACTTAATAACAATTAGTCTACGTATTAGTTAACTAATATCTAAATATTTATATAATATTTATCAAATTTGATAGATAATTTTTTATCAACTATTAGGCGCAGTTGTTTACTGTAAATTTTTCAATATCACAACTTTTAAACCAGCGCACATTTGGCCAGAATGATCAATTTTGAGACAAAATTAATAACTAATTTAATAGTAGTGCTGCATTCACTATTATTGGCATGAGTTCCAATATAAGGTTTGAGCTTCTTATGATAGCGTTATTTTTATTTAGTTGCTATGGATACCTTTTTTTTGCATAGCAATAACCTCCTTTTTTTGGTTTTGGATTTTTTATGTGTGCTATATACACTAAGTTTGGCATGAGCACCAGTGTAGGGTCTGCGCCTCTTATTAAGGTATTTTTTTTTTATTTGGTTGCTATGGATACCTATTTTGATGTAGCATTAACCTACTTGTGTCATATATATCAAATTTCGTAAGATTACTAATACGAGGTATGCACTTTATATTATATTTTAAGTTTAATATCAAGTTTGATATTAAGTTATTATTTGACATGATATGATATTAAGTTTGATATGATATTAAGTTTGGTTGCAATGGATACCTTATTATGCATTGCAACAAGCATTTTAAAGTGACAATCAATTTTATACAAGTTCTTTACTTATTTACTGCAAAAAGTTACTATTAAAAAAATAGGGTTTTTAATGCTCTGGTGTTCCAAATAAATGTATGTGGGAACTTTTTAATTTATCTTAATTATAGAATACTGACAATTTTTATTTGCAATGCATAAATTTGAACTTTAATAATAATCAAAGCAAGAAACCAAAATTTGACATGTAAAAATCCATAAGAACATCAAAACACTGTTTTTTAACAATTGTAGAACACCATCTGGCAAAACCTTCTTCTTAGTACTAACTATTTTTCTTAGTGAAGAACTGACCGGATCACTAGAGAAAAATAATCGCTTAAATAAATCTTCATTACATTTGGTACGGTCACACTTGCGTGTAAAATGCTCACGATGCTTTTCAAAATCTTCATTCAGAGTCTCTATAGTTTTTTCACTTAAGAGCCCAATTGGTAAGGTCATGTAATCAACAACACTAGGAGCATAAATTTACATTTTGTAAATGATCTGCGGCATATAGTACCATGGATAGCACTCCACGTAAAACCTAGCTGTATGTGTACATTATTCTCTGAATAAATCTGCATCTAGCTCAAAACCACATGAGATACAAGTCAGAACAACATGGAATATTTTTATAGGTTCAAAATTAAGTCCTGTTATTTAAAAAAATAATTGTTCATTCTGAAAGGCTCATCCGGAGGTGTTGCCATCATTAGATGTTCCTGAGCCGCTAGCCTTCGGCCTATCAACAATCAGTCCCATTTTCTCTTGAAAAGCAAGCAAATTGAATTTTTTTCTTTTGCACTTTAATTTGTAGCAACATGTTTTGGGGCCTAGGGCGGCACTTGGTATATTGGGCCTATATATTTACATATATATATATACATATATATATATATATATATATATATATATATATATATATATATATATATATATATATATATATATATATATATATATATATATATATATATATATATATATATATATATATATATATATATATATATATATATATATATATATATATATATATAGGCTACATTAATTAATGCATGTATAACACATTATCTTTCTCCACTTTCTTGAAAACGTTTGTAATAAATAAAAATTAGCAAGTACCATCTTTATCATTATCTATCAGTTTATATGTTAATATAATAATATATCCATTAACGCCATTTTATCACTTATAGAAATTCGTTTATGTACACAAATGACTAAAACATTAGTTTTGATTATTTATTTTAAATGATAATACAATGATCTACAATGTACAGTAAAAAAAACAGATTTAGAGCAAAGAGTTACTTCCAGAAACATATTAAAATGCTTTTTTGCGAGCCTTGACTTCTGCAAATCGTTTAACTGAAGTCATCAAAATTCACGTTTTGCAATTTCGTAACTGGTATTATGGCCTAGCCCGTCAAACGAGACTGGCTCATTGTAGAGGGAAATTTTTAATTAATTTCAATTTTGAAAAATTCCTCTCACAAGAAGCCACGGACACACATATAGTTAGAAACAGTTTAAGAGCTTCAGTCACGTTTGGCAACCATTCACGAAAGTCCATTTCGATGATAAACTGAAGCATTTTCAAGGATGTCCATGCAGCTGCAATGTTTAATTTGATGCCAGAAGCCTTCAGATGTCTTCTCAGCCTCTTTACTTCAGGCAGCATTTCTTTCTCCTCTACATCATTGAAAGTTTTTGAAAGCTGATGGGCATAGGTTATAATTTCTTCATCAGTTGCCTTCAAAAGATTACCTGTGTGTACAACAGCAAACTTTCCATACACAGTGTTCATCGAGGTCAAACGTTTTTCTAATTCACAATTAAAATAGCACGCTTC
Source organism: Hydra vulgaris (assembly GCF_038396675.1). Taxonomy (NCBI): domain Eukaryota; kingdom Metazoa; phylum Cnidaria; class Hydrozoa; order Anthoathecata; family Hydridae; genus Hydra; species Hydra vulgaris. The sequence continues at coordinate 56,639,300 of NC_088930.1, forward strand.
AATTCTTCCTGTGGAGTTAAACCTGCATCTTTAGCAATTTCTCCTTGCATCATCTTTTTTACTCGCTTGCGTTTTCTGCTTTTAATATCAATACCCATTTCAGCACAAGTCTGGGTCGCATATTCTACAGCATTATGGACCAGAACTTCTCGACTCTCCACTAAAAAGGTCTTTAAGTTTTTCAGCTTCACAACACACTTTACCTAGCTAATACCTTCAATTTAAAGATATTTTTGGGCATGATTCACCTCGAGTAGAATGTGGTACCACAAATGCAAGAAGCAAAGTGAATTGAAATTACAAATGTTTGTCATCAACACCTCCGCTGCTCCTCTCGTATCTAGGTTTTCAGAAGCATCACAAAGCTTTTCCACAGCCTTAACTGACTTTTCGTAATTTTTAAAGATTGGTTTCATGGCATCATGATGAGCACTCCGCCTGGTATCATTAAGTCTTTTCACTGTCACTCCAACGGTTTCTTTTAAGACCTCCCATCTATGTGTTGAACATGAAAAAAACGTGTAAACACTTTCCAAAGTTCCAAAAAATGTGACACAAACAGAAACACTACCAAAAGCATGTACGCCACATAAACTAGGCGAATGGTTAGTACAAGGCACAAATATTGCTTTTGAATTAAATTCTTTAATTCTGGTTTGTACTCCTGTATGAATGCCAGACATTGTCGTGGCATTACCGTATCCTTGGCTTCGACAAAGCTTTAAATCCAAGCCAATCTTTTCAAGAGATTGAACAATTTCCTGTATTATGGAGTCTACCTTTTTCCCACGTAGAGGAATAAAACCTAGAAATGATTCTTTCACTTCCACGTTCCTGTTGTCAATTTTTACATACCTTATGACCTGACTCATTTGTTCAGTGTTGTATATATCTGGCGTGCTGTCAAACAATATGCCATAGAATTTAGCTTTCTTGATTTCACAGATTAATTCTTGTTTTACAGCATCGCCTAAAAGAGATATAAACTCATTTTGCATTGCAGGCGATAAATAAGAAACTGAAATCAATCCTGATTCCAATGATTGCTAAAGCTGTAAGCCGTGCTCCTTAAAAACAGGGTCATAGTTTGAAAGGAGGCTGACAAGTTCCAAGAAATTACCACGGTTTTCAGAAGCAAAGTCTTCACTGTGGCCTCGAAAAGGCAAATTCTGCTTTGCTAAAAAAAGTGTTATATTTAAGAGACGATGCAAAATGTCTCTCCATTTCTTCTTCTCTCTTTCCATCACGTCTCGGTGAGCAGCGTCGATGGTTTTTTTTTGGAGAAGCCTTGCTTCAAGTGTTTTCCATTTTTCTAAATTGTTAATATGCAATTCAGATTTTTTGTGATCTGATACTTTAGGATTCAATTTCCACCAACTATTAAATCCTGTGATGAAACTTGATTTGGTCGTTTGATTATCGTTCTTATCAAACAACTTGTAACGAAAGCAAAACAGTGGTTTTTTTTCATGAGAATAGACCATCCATTTCCTCAAAATCTGTTCTCCACTTGGAAGCTTCTTGTTAAACCAGCTTTTTGTCAGCTGTCTAGTTTGACCCTTTGAATTTTCTCCTGGTTTATGAACTGGATCAAATGGCCATTCCAAGTTCTGGTAAATTTCACTGCCTTGTTTTATAACATCGGTTCTGAGATTATCTGGCATTGGAGTGGACCAGTTTCCAACATCATAATTTTATGTTAAATCTTCTTATTCGTGTACTGAATTTGCGTCTGATTCAGAACGTATCGAATTGGTTATGTCTTCTTCTACTTGCTTTTTGTATTGTTCTTCTTCTCCTTTGTCTTGTTCTTCATTGCTTGTTTGTTTATTCCGTTGGCCATAGCTTGTACTTGGGCCTTCTAAAGATTCAGGACCCTCCTTTGGCTCTGCTTCATTGTTTGCCTGGGATAGTGCCCTTTTAGTAAATTTAAGTATTGAACCCCACAACCGTTGTAGTTCTTGTTCTTTGGCTTTTTGTTTTTTTTTCTTTTCCCATCCACTGGGATAGCTTCGTTTCATGTTATCAACAGGTCTCTTGACTCTGAAAATAATTGTTCTATTTTAAACAAACCTTCGCGTTATGGGTTAGAAAACGAACCAAACCTAATAAATAAACACTATAAGGCAAAACTGTCAAGTTTTGAATTACATTTTTCGGCTATTTTCTCATAAAAATTTCATTATAAGTAACAGTATAACGATGTTTTCACTTCGCTTGTTAGTAGATATCTATTTAAAGTGAAATGTGCGCATATGAAAATGTAAAATTTCTGTTTTTAAAATTCCATTGTTCTATCGTTGTAGGTTTTCAATGGCCTATTGTTCTATTTACGCATCAGAGCTTCGCATGTGTCCACGAATAAAGTTAAGTAATTCTTATTGTGTGTTTAATAAAGTTTTTCATTGGAGTTATTTTTTTTTATTATTCGTGGTTTTACTTTAGAGACAGGTTGGCAGAGATTGGCTGTCTCCACGGGAGTTGTTTATTCTAGAATTTTCTTAAGTGAATTGTTTGATTGCCTATTATTGCTAATGCTTTAACAAGTATTTTCAGAGCAGCTGTTCAAATGGGGATTTAGATGTTCTTACTGTATATTAATGTGCCTCTAATTTAGTTAGTTGTGTGTTTTCTGTTTTGACGTATATTATATTTAATATATTATTTATTTTATATATTATATTTATTATATTTACAACTATTATTGTGTTTATTGTTATATTATATAAATTATATCAATAATATTAATTTATTAATTATATTATTTGTATTAATTATATTTATTATATTTATTATTTTTATTATATTTATTAAATTTATTATGATAATTATTTTTGTTATATTTATTATAGTTATTATTTTTATTATATTTATATTATTTATTATATTTATTGTATCTATTATATTTATTATAATTATTATATATTTTTAATTATTATATTTATTATATTTATTAATGTTCACAAATAAGCTAGATATTAATTGGATTTATGAACCATAAGAATAATATGGGGGATTTAAAAAAAATCGATTTATATTTTAATGTTTTTGGAATCTGGGGCCCCCAAGTTGAATGTTATCATGGTCTCGAGCTTAAATTTGTCCATGCCACTTATGGTAATAGCTCCTTCCATGTGGGAAATTCGCTAGGACGAGCAAACGATATCAAAACTAAATGTTTTCGTACTACTGATAAAAATTATTGTTTACCAAAATAGGCTAGGCCTACTCATTTTTAAGGTCAAAATTAGTTATTAAAAACCAAGTAATTAAATTGACAAAACGGATAGTGTTTAAGGGGGAAGATCCCTCAAAAAATTATTTTCTAAAGTGAAGCATTTACAAAGTTGTTATATATTTTAAATAAAACTATAATAGTAATCAAAAGATTCTATCATAAAATATAGCACCCTGTTGCTATGGTAACCTGGTAACTAAGGAAAAAAGGGAAATTAGCTTCTTCACCCTGGCAAAGATTTCAGTCGATCAGAAAGGCATTAATAGGTAATTTTTTCCCAGTTTATTAATGAAAGATAGATCTACGCAATAAGCAGACAGTTTTTGCTAACAACTTTTCTGTCAGGTGGTAGCCATGTTTAACTCTTGCTACCATTTTAAGCACAAAAATTATAAACGTTTTCTAATTTTTTTTCTGTTTAAAAAACGTTTCAAAAAAGTTGTCTGCTTATTGTATACATCTTTATGAGAGGAACATATCCTGAAAATTTCATATAAATCGGTCAAGCGGTTTTCAAGATACTTCTGCCGGGAGGTTAAAAACCCGCGTTCTGAGAAAAATGACAAATAAGAGAAAGTTCGGATGAAAAACATTATAAATTAACAGTAATAAAAGAAATATAATATAAAACAGCATATTGTTGATGATTTTTAATCATAAACACCAGCCCCATACATACTTCATTCTTTCTGTTCAAATTTGTCAGATTTTTTATGTTTGCGGCCTCTTAAAATCATTCTTCGTTTCTTGATCGTGTCTTTGTTTTTATATACTGACAGACTGACTCTTCTCTGGTTCAAGTAATTGCATCCAGAAATGGTATGCTGTCCTGGTATCATACAAAGTTTTTCAAATACAAGGATATTAGACTTTAATCCTATATTAAAGACTCCAAAAGTGTTTGAGAAAAAAGCAAACGAATTAGGTAGTGTAAATACCAGATTCTCATCAGGAAATGGTTATGGTACTGACCCTTTTGAGGGAGTCTCTACCCTGGTATTATGACGTTTCGAATGTTTAATTCACCAAATTCTAAAAACTCCCGTCGGAGTCTTATCATCGAAATCAGTATAAAAAACCCATTCCGACGTCAAGCCTCGCTCATGTTGCAACACTAAAAGGACACACTACTCGGAGTCAAACTCCTTCAAATTAAACCCATTAAAATGTCAACACTAATATACTTTTAAGGAAATAAAAAAGCAACGCAGAAAAAATTAGCGAAAGAATAATGCTAATAAAAACTAACACAAACAATCACAAAACACAAACAAAAAAGGATAGCAAGCCCATGATACCATGGATTCAAAAACTATGCATTAGTAGTTGTTTCCAATATGTATTCTGTGTATGGAAATAATACTTGTTTAAAACACACTTATCCACAAGGAGGTATGTTAAACTTGTATTGTATTTTAGCCTTTAGTTACTAGGGATACTCAAAGATAAGTTCCTTAAAAAACATTTGGCATTTGTGTATGTATACATTCGGAGAAACAAATAAAGAAATAAGATAAAGTTACCTTTCATCTTTGAAAAACTCGAACGCTACTGTGACATGATTGCTTCGTATGTATAACTGACTAGTTCACACGAAATATATAAGATGTGTAAAGTGATACAAGACAAATGAGGTAGTTAATTTCAAATTGCAAAAAACGTGCAAGGCAATTAGCTTTTATTTCGGAAACGTGTCAGATGAACCAAAACCGATAGAAAATGCTTTTTGTTTATTCTAATACGAGACAAGTGAGCCTAGATGACTGTAATTAAGTGATAATTAAGAAAAATTGGATCTAATTTGGTAAAAACGTGCTAACAATTTATAGTTTTATGTATAATGATGAGACGGCTAAGAAAACTAATTCACGTTTAATGTTTTATTACATATTTCATTTTAGTGTTATTCAAAATTATATCTATGTGTACGATTTATGTTTATAATCTAGAATTATTTTAAACAATTTTATTTTGAGTTTATAGTTTAACATGGTAAAAAGTAGTGCGCTTTCTAATTATAAAATTATTCTATATTCTATATTCAAAAGGGGAAGGGTATGTGCACGTATGAGAAATATACGTAATACAATTTGAAGTGAACCTAAGATATAGAACAAATAAAGATAAAAACTATACAAAATTTTTTTAAAAGTCTAAAGGAGATAGTACCGTAAAGATTATAGTAAGAAAAAGTCGTTGCCAGATGTCCCTCATATCTCTCCCTAACGGATAAGAAAATAAGAAACATATAGTCTCTTATAATTCCTCCTACCGGTTGAGACAGTGGTTAGGTTATTTATATTTCGCAATCGGACTCGAAAACCGATTAACTTTCTGGAACACAGGAGGCCGTAGAAAGCTTAAGGGAATAAAGAAAACAGATTATCTCAGAGTAAGCATAAGAAACAAAATTAGACGATGTTGGACAGATGTCCAGTATCAGAGCACAAAATTAAAGCAAAATAACTTATGCTATTAATTGTTTACGTACATTTCACCAGCATAATAGTAGAGGCCCAAAAAACAGCGGAGCGCGTACAAATAAAGTTAGAAGGACTTATTTTTTGGAGCTTTGAAAAAAACTGTGTGTAGAAGATCTTTTAGACGCCATGATAATTATTAAATTGTATATAAAAAAAATATTAGAACTGCTTAGTTGGTGTATTAGCGATATGAAATGATACGACAATATGAATTTAAATATTACAATGCAGTAAAAAGGTGAAGAAACTTGTGACAATCTGACAAGTAACGGCAATTAAATGGATGGATGAATAGAGTACAAAACTTAATTGTTAATAATGAACTGAGTAGCGGATGTTTATAGGCATAAAATTGCTAGACTAAGGAAAGAAATTAAAAATAACGATGGCCTGCACGCTTGAAAAGTATAGTCGTTAGCATGGTGCGACTGCAGTGGAAACAATAATCACGAGTAAGACAATTGTCAAGTTAAAAAAAATGGATGATACAAAAAACGAATATATTTATTTAATACAATAAATTATAATATTAACACAATAAATTAAATGTCAGCAAAACAATCGTCATTAAGAAATATCTCCGAGTTTTCAGCTAGAAAACTCAATGTCACATCGCCCTCTCTGACTGCAATTTTGTTATTGAGGCGCTTATTTTCTTCATCCTCTAAGAAGGCTTTAATACACTTCTCAATTTCTTCCTCGGACTTAGTAATCTGATAGAAAAATGTACACTTATACATATATATATATACATACACACACATATATATATATATATACATATATATATACACAATGGTAGAAAAGAAATACAGAATAAGGATGTTCACGCAAAATAATAAAAGACATAGTCGCGTGGCACTTGTGAGGTTGCAGGGGTGCGACAGAAAAAGCCCACTAAATATAATTGTAGGCATACCCTTATCAAAAAACAAACAAAGTACATTAAACACTGTATTTAAAGCTATTTCGTTATCAATAATATCAATGTTCAAAGAAAGTTTTACGCTCCTTAAAACTTGGTTCGTATGAGATGGTTATACAAATTTTTTTGGTTGGAAAATATTCTTACTGGCTTCTCGCCTAATGTTTTACCCAGCAATAGGTCGATTTTAATAATCTTCCAGTGCTTGGTCGTCATTTCCATTATTTCTTTTCCAATAGTGTCATACGGTAAAACCAGTGGGATCCCATTGCAGAAGGATTTTTTTTCGGCATATTAATAAGTTTGACACTTGCTCTGTTGGTTTTGTAAAGAATTAGAGTTAGGGTTAGGGTCAGGGTTAAGGTTAGGGTTAGGGTTAGGAATTAGGGTAAGGGTTAGGGTTAGGGTCAGGGTTAGGGTTAGGGTTAGGGTTAGGGTTAGGGTTAGGGTTAGGGTTAGTTTATCCGAAATAACCAGACAAAGTCTGTTTATTCGATATGCAAGCTGGACCTGTAGCCTAAGGAAAAAAGGAAACAAAGACTAAAACATATGATAAGTAATAGACTTACGCAAAGTTAGACAGGTGTCTAGAGAGAATTTTAATGATTATAGATTCACGGGGGCATAAAAAAGTTTATTCATTTCTTTATTAATTATATGGTGACTTTTAAATAAATTTTACTCTCACATTCTTCTATTATTTTAAAGTTATTGAGTGCTTGTAGCTTATTCAAAGTTTAATTGCTCAAAGTTATATTTCATATTTTATTGTTTAAAGTTATGTTTTAATTGTTTAAAGTTATATTTCAAAAGAAGTTATACAAAAAACTTAGATTATTTATTATTGCAACTCCTATGGTTAAAACCAGTTTATCAGGTTAGTGTAGCTAAAGCCACCCTCAAAAAACGAATAACCAAGCGATCTTGTAGTTGTAGGAATATCGATTCATGGTATTAGTAGAAAGTGTACTCACCACTATCCAAACCACACTGATCCGATTCCAGCGAGGTACATAAGCGAAATGATCTTTTTAACCAGCTTTAATCAATGTTGGGTCGGCAGTTGCTCCCTCAATCAGTCGATCTACTCGCGGCAACACCTTAAAAGATTTTTTCACCAGCTTCAATCAATGCTGGGTCAGCAGTAGCTCCCTCACTCAGTTGATCTACTCGCGGCAAAACTTTAAATGATCTTTTGACCAGCTTCAATCGATGCTGGGTCAGCCGCTGTTCCCTCAGTCAGTTGATCTCCTCGCGGCAAAACTTTAACCAGCAGTTCACATCAGGAAGAGTGCGTTTGAACAGCGGCCGAATACCACCTCAAGATAAATCACCATAGCGATAGACCAGAGATATGATGCTAAGGGCGTTGACTCGTAGGGATGAGAAAATATTGCAAAAACAATTATTCTGGTTAATGAAGTTTAAATATTATATTTCATTTTTTTATTTTATTTATTCTTTTAAAGTTATGTTTTCATTGTTTAAAGTTATATTTTAAAGAAGTTATATACCAAAATTTTTTTCTATTATTGACCTATTAAAAGTATTTTGCCCTCTACTATTGTTTAATTCTTTATATATTCAATTAATTATGCTATGTATAATATTTATTTTATATTTAAAATTAGTAAAGAATTACATATATTTAATTAAAAAAAGGTGATATGAGACAATATGGGCCATTACATCCAGATTGTGTGCATGACCTATGGTGATCGAGGCCTACTCAACAAATGCAAATAATTTTAGTTTATGCACTAATCAACAGGTATGCAACCATTGATATGGATCGATACGTGAGTAAATCTCATAAAAGCTAAATGGAATCAAGTGAAAAAAGTGAAAAGAGAAAAGAATGATTGCCTACGCGGGATGCGAACCCCGGCCTCCGCGGCCAAACATTATGTCTTAACCGAATGAGCTAAACGTTCATACTTCTAATCGAAACCAAATAAAAATATGTTTCTAACAATTTTTAGCAGCTCTTTTGGCTAAGATTTATTGAGAAAAATACCTATGCAAAAATTATTCCATAAACCAGACATATGCATGGTAATGCGAGCCTTCGATTGTTCCTAATATGTAAAAGATATATGGACACGCGCAGTGGAATGCTAATATGACAAATTTCTAAGGCAAAGAGGCATGTGTCATGAAATATACATGTATCTACTGCTTAAAAATAGGTGCTGGTCGCTGTGGATAACTCGCGCTAAAATTAATTCAAAAAATAGGGATAGGCGCAGTGGAGTGCGCATGCATCGACTGACTTAAATAGGAATTGGCGCAACGGAGTGCGCATACATCGACTGACTTAAATAGGGATAGGCGCAGCGGAGTGTTGCTACATCGACTGACTAGAATAGGGACAGGCGCAGTGGAGCTAACACGCAAGGGTTAGGGTTAGGGTTAGGGTTTGGGTTATGGGTTAGGGTTAGGGTTAGGGTTAGGGTTAGGGTGAGGGTTAGGGTTAGGGTTAGGGTTAGGGTCAGGGTTAGGGTTAGGGTTAGGGTTAGGGTTCAGGGTTAGGGTTAGGATTAGGGTTAGGGTTAGGGTTAGGCTTAGGGTTAGGGTTAGGGTTAGGGTTAGGGTTAGGGTTAGGTCAGGGTTAGGGTTAGGGGTTAGGGTTAGGGTTAGGGTTAGGGTTAGGGTTAGGGTTAGGGTTATGTGTTTATACTTAGACATTTGGACAAAGTCCTTGTGTCTGATATGCAAGTCTGGACCAGTCAGCCTAAGGGAAGAGAGAAAACAGAAACTCAAATATATGAAGAGTTATAGATTTATGCAAGGTTAGACAGATGTCTTGAGAGAATTTTTAAAGATTATAGATTGCGGAGGCATGAAAAAGTCTATTTACTTCTTATATTAATTTATATATTTGTTATTTAAATGGCGACTTTTTGATAAATTTTACTTTCCTATTTTTATATTGTTTTAAAGTTATTGAGTGCTTGTAGCATATTTAAAGTTTAATTGCTTAAATTTATATTTTATTGTTTAAAGTTATGTTTTAGTTGTTTCAAGTTATATTTTAAAAGAAATTATACAAACAAATTAGATTATTTATTAATGAAATCATATGGTCAAAACCAGTTTGTTTATCCGAAAAAACTAGACAAAGTCTGTTTATTCGGTATGCAAGCTGGACCTGTCACCTAAGGGAAAAAAGGAAACAAAGACCAAAACATATGATAAGTAATAGACTTACGCAAAGTTAGACAGGTGTCTAGAGAGAATTTTAAAGATTATAGATTTACGGGGGCATAAAAAGGTTTATTTATTTCTTTATTAATTATATGGTGACTTTTTAATAAATTTTACTCTCATATTCTTATATTATTTTAAAGTTATTGAGTACTTGTAGCTTATTCAAAGTTTAATTGCTTAAAGTTATATTTCATATTTTATTGTTTAAAGTTATGTTTTAATTGTTTAAAGTTATATTTCAAAAGAAGTTATACAAAAAAGTTAGATTATTTATTATTGCAACTCATATGGTTAAAACCAGTTTATCAGGTTAGTGTAGCTAAAACCACCCCCAAAAAACGAATAACCAAGCGATATCGTAGTTGTAGGAATATCGATTCATGGTATTAGTAGAAAGTGTACTCACCACTATCCAAACCACACTGATCCAATTCCAGCGAGGTACATAAGCTGAATGATCTTTTTAACCAGCTTTAATCAATGCTGGGTCGGCAGTTGCTCCCTCAATCAGTCGATCTACTCGCGGCAACACCTTAAAAGATTTTTTCACCAGCTTCAATCAATGCTGGGTCCGCAGTAGCTCCCTCAATCAGTTGATTTATTCGCGGCAAAACCTTAAATGATCTTTTGACCAGCTTCAATCGATGCTGGGTCAGCAGCTGTTCCCTCAGTCAGTTGATCTCCTCGCGGCAAAACTTTAACCAACAGTTCACATCAGGAAGAGTGCGTTTGAACAGCGGCCGAATACCACCTCAAGATAAATCACCATAGCGATAGACCAGAGATATGATGCTAAGGGCGTTGACTCGTAGGGATGAGAAAATATTGCAAAAACAATTATTCTGGTTAATGAAGTTTAAATATTATATTTCATTTTTTTATTTATTCTTTAAAGTTATGTTTTCATTGTTTAAAGTTATATTTTACAGAAGTTATATACCAAAACTTTTCTATTATTGACATATTAAAAGTATATTGCCCTCTACTATTGTTTACTTCTTTATATATTCAATTAATTATGCTATGTAAAATATTTATTTTATATTTAAAATTAGTAAAGAATTACATATATTTAATAGAAAAAAGGTGATATGAGACAATATGGGCCATTACATCCATTACATAGATTGTGTGCATGACCTATGGTGATCGAGGCCTACTCAACAAATGCAAATAATTTTAGTTTATGCACTAATCAACAGGTATGCAACCATTGATATGGATCGATACGTGAGTAAATCTCATAAAGCTAAATGGAGTCAAGTGAAAAAAGTGAAAAGAGAAAAATACGCCTTACCGACGCGGGATGCGAACCCGGGTCTCCGCGGCCGTATGTAAAGTACTAACCTAATGAGCTAAACATTCATATTCTTAGTAAAAACCTAGTATATTATAATTCTAAAACTTAGAAGCTATTTTAAATCAGATTTGTGGAAAGCAATAACCAAGCGAAAAGTATTCCATAGACCAGGCATATGAGTGGTAATTTGAGCCTTAAATTGTTCTTCATACGTATAAAAATGCGTAGCGGAATGCTAATATGATAAATTTCTTAAAGAAAGAGGTATGTGTCATGGCGCGACCATGTGTCTACTGCTTAAAAATAGGTGCAGGCGCTGTGGGTAATTCATGCTTCAATTAATTAAAAAGCAGGGTAAGGCGCGGTGGAGTGCGCGTACATCGACTGACTTAAATAGGGATTGGCGCAGTGGAGTGCGCATACATCGACTATCATAAATAGGGATAGGCGCAGCGGAGTGTTGCTGCATCGACTGATTAGAATAGGGACATGCGCAGTGGGGCTAACCCGCAAGTGCAAAGGGTTTTTGGTGAGGGCAAGCAGTCCAAAAAATTAATTTATTATTCCTAGTTTTAGAAAAAGCTTTCTGCTCTGTCTCAGTATAAAAATGCATCAAACCGCTTTATAGGAGTTCAAAAATAAAAAATTAGAGCCTGTGATAGGGGTGCGCGTGCGCGCATGAGAAAGATATACGTGAGATGTCTAACTTAGCAAATTGATTGTTTTGGCTTTATAATTTAATAATCAATTAATTTCTTGTTTCTATTCTAAAATTTAATTATTATCTTCATGCTAAAATTTTTTATATAATCATTTTTTAATGGACTTAGTTATTCGAAAATTTGTTGGACAAAAAACAAACAGTTAATGCAAACTAACCACACAACATAATGAGATCACTTACAAAAACTGTACATATGTGGAGACAATATATGGACAAAACATAACAATCAAAGCACAGTACAAAAACTACATATAAAGTTAAAAACGGGACAAATGAACAATAAAATTACTCTACAAAAAGTATTAGAATACGCGCGTCAAAACTCAAAAAAGATACGCATCAAAAATACATTAGTGTTTGAGAAAAAAGCAAACGAATTAGGTAGTGTAAATACCAGATTCTCATCAGGAAATGGTTATGGTATTGACCCTTTTGAGGGGGTCTCTACCCTGGTATTTTGACGTTTCGAATGTTTAATTCACCAACTCCTAAAAACTCCCGTCGGAGTCTTATCATCGAAATCAGTATAAAAAACCCATTCCGACGCCAAGCCTCGCTCATGTTGCAACACTAAAAGGACACACTACTCGGAGCCAATTACCCTATCATAAACTTATTGAATAAACACTAATACATTCTTTAGAAAAAAGGTGCGAAAAATTAGCGCAATGGGTAAACTTAAAACTTATGTTGAGTTGAAACACATAACATAAAATTTAGTGGTCTATGGTTAACTAGAGACACTTAGACCATGCATTAGTGTATATAGATGGCAATATTTATACAATAAGTGGAAATGATACTTTTAAAATATAAAATATCAATATATCTATTTTTTAGGAAAAATATACATAAAGCATTAAAGTCGGACTTATGATATAAACCTTTTACATATCAAACATTTAGCCAATATAGTCGTGGAAACTTAATGTTAAGTGTCCTTAGATATATTTGGCATCGCTAAATATTCAAGACAATCCTACTTAAAAATAAATAATTAAGAAGAAGAATAGTACCGTTGCTTCTTGGCAAATTCTTTTGGAGTTTCGAGGAAAACTGTTTGATGATGATGGTCTTTTGGAAGCCATATTGTATTAATTTAAAGAGTATATAAAATTATTAATCACGAACTGCTATCTAGATGTTTCTGGTATATGATGCTCTGGTAGTATGTGAAAAGATTAAATGATAAGCATTATTAATGTGAGAAAGGTGACGAAAATTTAATGGCTAATATGTTTAATCATTTAGTTTATACCGGATACGCGAGGTGCTTTAGTATAATTTTAAAATTTTATTATGGTTTTTAAAGAGGTAATAAATCGGCTAATGTTATAACAAGTTCATCTGACTGTCTGAGTTTTATTGGTTTAGAATAGGTAAAGCATAAAGTTGTTAATTCCTACATGTGGGTTTTTTAGAAAGAGAATAAGTCTAATATCTATTTCATATTTTTATTTATTTATTTTATATATAATTTTTTTACAAAACACTTTTTTATTAAACCAGGAAAAAATCCGAGATTCTTATGCAGAACCCTTTTTCATTTCATTTTGTTTATTTTTTCATTAATCCATCACGCTTTTATTTCCCGAGCATATGGTGTCTGACATTGTATCCACGATTAGAAGTTCTGATATGGAGTCGAGTGTTTCTATGTTATTACTTATCTCTCGTTCTTTTTCTTTTTTCTCTTTTGTTTGACTTTTTGTTATTCTTTTACCTATTTCTTCATCTTGTAGGAAGGCTTGGATACATATTCTAATTTCCCTTTTTTCTTTCGCTCAGGGTTAGGGTTAGGGTTAGGGTTATGTGTTTATACTTAGACATTTGGACAAAGTCCTTGTGTCTGATATGCAAGTCTGGACCAGTCAGCCTAAGGGAAGAAAGAAAACAGATACTCAAATATATGAAGAGTTATAGATTTATGCAAGGTTAGACAGATGTCTTGAGAGAATTTTTAAAGATTATAGATTGCGGAGGCATGAAAAAGTTTATTTACTTCTTATATTAATTTATATAGTTGTTATTTAAATGGTGACTTTTTAATAAATTTTACTTTCCTATTTTTATATTATTTTAAAGTTATTGAGTGCTTGTAGCATATTTAAAGTTTAATTGCTTTAATTTTATATTTTATTGTTTAAAGTTATATTTTAAAAAGAAATTATTCAAAAAACTTAGATTATTTATTAATGAAATCATATGGTCAAAACCAGTTTATCAGGACAGTGCAGCTCAGGGTTATGTGTTTATACTTAGACATTTGGACAAAGTCCTTGTGTCTGATATGCAAGTCTGGACCAGTCAGCCTAAGGGAAGAAAGAAAACAGATACTCAAATATATGAAGAGTTATAGATTTATGCAAGGTTAGACAGATGTCTTGAGAGAATTTTTAAAGATTATAGATTGCGGAGGCATGAAAAAGTTTATTTACTTCTTATATTAATTTATATAGTTGTTATTTAAATGGTGACTTTTTAATAAATTTTACTTTCCTATTTTTATATTATTTTAAAGTTATTGAGTGCTTGTAGCATATTTAAAGTTTAATTGCTTTAATTTTATATTTTATTGTTTAAAGTTATATTTTAAAAAGAAATTATACAAAAAACTTAGATTATTTATTAATGAAATCATATGGTCAAAACCAGTTTATCAGGACAGTGCAGCTAAAACCACCCCAAAACGAATAACCAAGCGATATCGTAGATGTAGGAGTATCGATTCATGGTATTAGTAGAAAGTGTACTCCCCACTATCCAAAGCACACTGATCCAATTCCAGCGAGGTACATAAGCGGAACGATCTTTTAACCAGCTTTAATCAATGCTGGGTCAGCAGTTGCTCCCTCAATCAGTTGATTTACCCGCGGCAACACCTTAGATCATTTTTTAACCAGCTTCAATCAATGCTGGGTCAGCAGTAGCTCCCTCAGTCAATTGATCCACTCGCGGCACAAACTATAACCAACAGATCACATCAGGAGGAGTGCGTTTGAACAGCGGCCGAATACCACCTCAAGATCAATCACCATAGCGATAAACCAGTTATATGATGCTAAGGGCGTTGACTCGAAAGGATGAGAAAATATTACAAAAACAATTATTTTGGTTGATGAAGTTTAAATTTATATTTCATTTTTTATTGTTCAAAGTTACGTTTTAATTGTTTAAAGTTATATATTTTAAAGAAGTTATACAAAAAGTTAGATTTTTTTATTATTTAACTATGACATATTAAAAGTATTTTTTTCCCTTCTATTATTGTTAAATTATTTATTTATTCAATTAATTATGCTATGTATAAATTTATTTAAAAATTAGTATAGAATTACATAAATTTAATAGAAAAAAGGTGAAAAGAGAGAAATATTCTCCGTCAGGGTTAGGGTTAGGGTTAGGGTCAGGGTTAGGGTTAGGGTTAGGGTTAGGGTTAGGGTCAAGGTTAGGGTTAGGGTTAGGGTAAGGGTTAGGGTTAGGGTCAGGGTTAGGGTTAGGGTTAGGGTTAGGGTTAGGTCAGGGTTAGGGTCAGGGTTAGGGTTAGGGTTAGGGTTAGGGTTAGGGTTAGGGTTAGGGGTTAGGGTTAGGGTTAGGGTTAGGGTTAGGGTTAGGGTTATGTGTTTATACTTAGACATTTGGACAAAGTCCTTCAGGGTTAGGGTTAGGGTTAGGGTTAGGGTTAGGGTTAGGGTTAGGGTTAGGGTTAGGGTTAGGGTTAGGGTTAGGGTTAGGGTTAGGGTTAGGGTTAGGGTTAGGGTTAGGGTTAGGGTTAGGGTTAGGGTTAGGGTTAGGGTCAGGGTTAGGGTCAGGGTTAGGGG
>NC_088930.1:56657500-56659762 GCF_038396675.1 Hydra vulgaris
TTAGGGTTAGGGTTAGGGTTAGGGTTAGGGTTAGGGTTAGGGTTAGGGTTAGGGTTAGGGTTAGGGTTAGGGTTAGGGTTAGGGTTAGGGTTAGGGTTAGGGTTAGGGTTAGGGTTAGGGTTAGGGTTAGGGTTAGGGTTAGGGTTAGGGTTAGGGTTAGGGTTAGGGTTAGGGTTAGGGTTAGGGTTAGGGTTAGGGTTAGGGTTAGGGTTAGGGTTAGGGTTAGGGTTAGGGTTAGGGTTAGGGTTAGGGTTAGGGTTAGGGTTAGGGTTAGGGTTAGGGTTAGGGTTAGGGTTAGGGTTAGGGTTAGGGTTAGGGTTAGGGTTAGGGTTAGGGTTAGGGTTAGGGTTAGGGTTAGGGTTAGGGTTAGGGTTAGGGTTAGGGTTAGGGTTAGGGTTAGGGTTAGGGTTAGGGTTAGGGTTAGGGTTAGGGTTAGGGTTAGGGTTAGGGTTAGGGTTAGGGTTAGGGTTAGGGTTAGGGTTAGGGTTAGGGTTAGGGTTAGGGTTAGGGTTAGGGTTAGGGTTAGGGTTAGGGTTAGGGTTAGGGTTAGGGTTAGGGTTAGGGTTAGGGTTAGGGTTAGGGTTAGGGTTAGGGTTAGGGTTAGGGTTAGGGTTAGGGTTAGGGTTAGGGTTAGGGTTAGGGTTAGGGTTAGGGTTAGGGTTAGGGTTAGGGTTAGGGTTAGGGTTAGGGTTAGGGTTAGGGTTAGGGTTAGGGTTAGGGTTAGGGTTAGGGTTAGGGTTAGGGTTAGGGTTAGGGTTAGGGTTAGGGTTAGGGTTAGGGTTAGGGTTAGGGTTAGGGTTAGGGTTAGGGTTAGGGTTAGGGTTAGGGTTAGGGTTAGGGTTAGGGTTAGGGTTAGGGTTAGGGTTAGGGTTAGGGTTAGGGTTAGGGTTAGGGTTAGGGTTAGGGTTAGGGTTAGGGTTAGGGTTAGGGTTAGGGTTAGGGTTAGGGTTAGGGTTAGGGTTAGGGTTAGGGTTAGGGTTAGGGTTAGGGTTAGGGTTAGGGTTAGGGTTAGGGTTAGGGTTAGGGTTAGGGTTAGGGTTAGGGTTAGGGTTAGGGTTAGGGTTAGGGTTAGGGTTAGGGTTAGGGTTAGGGTTAGGGTTAGGGTTAGGGTTAGGGTTAGGGTTAGGGTTAGGGTTAGGGTTAGGGTTAGGGTTAGGGTTAGGGTTAGGGTTAGGGTTAGGGTTAGGGTTAGGGTTAGGGTTAGGGTTAGGGTTAGGGTTAGGGTTAGGGTTAGGGTTAGGGTTAGGGTTAGGGTTAGGGTTAGGGTTAGGGTTAGGGTTAGGGTTAGGGTTAGGGTTAGGGTTAGGGTTAGGGTTAGGGTTAGGGTTAGGGTTAGGGTTAGGGTTAGGGTTAGGGTTAGGGTTAGGGTTAGGGTTAGGGTTAGGGTTAGGGTTAGGGTTAGGGTTAGGGTTAGGGTTAGGGTTAGGGTTAGGGTTAGGGTTAGGGTTAGGGTTAGGGTTAGGGTTAGGGTTAGGGTTAGGGTTAGGGTTAGGGTTAGGGTTAGGGTTAGGGTTAGGGTTAGGGTTAGGGTTAGGGTTAGGGTTAGGGTTAGGGTTAGGGTTAGGGTTAGGGTTAGGGTTAGGGTTAGGGTTAGGGTTAGGGTTAGGGTTAGGGTTAGGGTTAGGGTTAGGGTTAGGGTTAGGGTTAGGGTTAGGGTTAGGGTTAGGGTTAGGGTTAGGGTTAGGGTTAGGGTTAGGGTTAGGGTTAGGGTTAGGGTTAGGGTTAGGGTTAGGGTTAGGGTTAGGGTTAGGGTTAGGGTTAGGGTTAGGGTTAGGGTTAGGGTTAGGGTTAGGGTTAGGGTTAGGGTTAGGGTTAGGGTTAGGGTTAGGGTTAGGGTTAGGGTTAGGGTTAGGGTTAGGGTTAGGGTTAGGGTTAGGGTTAGGGTTAGGGTTAGGGTTAGGGTTAGGGTTAGGGTTAGGGTTAGGGTTAGGGTTAGGGTTAGGGTTAGGGTTAGGGTTAGGGTTAGGGTTAGGGTTAGGGTTAGGGTTAGGGTTAGGGTTAGGGTTAGGGTTAGGGTTAGGGTTAGGGTTAGGGTTAGGGTTAGGGTTAGGGTTAGGGTTAGGGTTAGGGTTAGGGTTAGGGTTAGGGTTAGGGTTAGGGTTAGGGTTAGGGTTAGGGTTAGGGTTAGGGTTAGGGTTAGGGTTAGGGTTAGGGTTAGGGTTAGGGTTAGGGTTAGGGTTAGGGTTAGGGTTAGGGTTAGGGTTAGGGTTAGGGTTAGGGTTAGGGTTAGGGTTAGGGTTAGGGTTAGGGTTAGGGTTAGGG
>NC_088931.1:12500-20000 GCF_038396675.1 Hydra vulgaris
TAAATGCCATGTATTATACATGATTCCGATAGCAAATTTAATTCTAAGAAGAATGGCGCAAACAGAACTAGATAAAACACTCCAGTTTGTCTATAATATTGAAAACACTACGGTAAAAAATTGAGGGGCGGCAACCGAAAAACGGCAATTAGAGACAAACTATGCAACACACGTCACATATGATACATCAGTTCGATAGAGAATTCAACAGTGAGTATAACAACGCCATTCGTTTTGACGGCTGCTTTGTTGTTTGTTGTTAAATTGCAAAAAACAATGTCAAAAAACATTCTTTTTTGAAAAATAAACGTGGTTTATAGACAAAACATACACCCGTTGTCACATATCTTACATCATATCGATAGAGAATTTAACGATGAGTTTAACAGTGCAAACACTTTGAACGGTTGCTGTATAGTTTGACTCTAAATGGGTAAAAACTGCAAAAAATCAAGGGGGGGAAAAAACAGAAAAACTCGATTTAAAGACAAACTAAGCAACAAACGTCAAAACGGTTCCCGCCGTTGAACTCGTTGTTAAATTCTCCATCAAAATAAAGTATAATATCTGACAATCTCGAAAATGAATTTTTGACCCTTTTTCCCTGATGGTACCATCAGGGAAAAAGTCATTTTTTAAAATGCCATTTTTTATACATGATTCCGATAGCAAATTTAATTCTAAGAAGAATGGCGCAAACAGAACTAGATAAAACACTCCAGTTTGTCTATAATATTGAAAACACTACGGTAAAAAAGTGAGGGGCGGCAACCGAAAAACGGCAATTAGAGACAAACTATGCAACACACGTCACATATGATACATCAGTTCGATAGAGAATCCAACGGTAAGTATAACAACGCCATTCGTTTTGACGGCTGCCTTGTTGTTTGTTGGTAAATTGCAAAAAACAACGTCAAAAAACAATCTTTTTTGACAAATAAACGTGGTTTATAGACAAAACATACACCCGTTGTCACATATCTTACATCATATCGATAGAGAATTTAACGATGAGTTTAACAGTGCAATCACTTTGAACGGCTGCTGTATAGTTTGTCTCTAAATAGGTAAAAACTGCAAAAAAACACGGGGGGGAAAAAACAGAAAAACTCGATTTAAAGACAAACTATGCAACAAACGTCAAAACGAATTTCGCTGTTGAACTCGCCGTTAAATTTTCCATCAAAATAAAGTATAATATATGACAATCTCGAAAATGAATTTTTGACCCTGTTTCACTGATAGGAACGAATCGTGCTTTCCCTTCAGGGAAAAAGTCATTTTTTAAAATGCCATTTTTTATACATGATTCCGATAGCAAATTTAATTCTAAGAAGAATGGCGCAAACAGAACTAGATAAAACACTCCAGTTTGTCTATAATATTGAAAAAAATACGGTAAAAAAGTGAGGGGCGGCAACCGAAAAACGGCAGTTAGAGACAAACTATGCAACACACGTAACATATGATACATCAGTTCGATAGAGAATCCAACAGTGAGTATAACAACGCCATTCGTTTTGACGGCTGCCTTGTTGTTTGTTGTTAAATTGCAAAAAACAACGTCAAAAAACATTCTTTTTTGAAAAATAAACGTGGTTTATAGACAAAACATACACCCGTTGTCACATATCTTACATCATATCGATAGAGAATTCAACGACAAGTCTAACAGTGCAAACACTTTGAACGCCTGCTGTATAGTTTGTCTCTAAATCAGTAAAAACTGCTAAAAAACAAGGGGGGGGAAAAACAGAAAAACTCGATTTAAAGACAAACTATGCAACAAACGTCAAAACGGTTTTCGCCGTTGAACTCGCCGTTAAATTCTCCATCAAAATAAAGTATAATATATGACAATCTCGAAAATGAATTTTTGACACTTTTTCACTGATAGGAACGAATCGTGCTTTCCCATCAGGAAAAAAATTCATTTTTTCAAATGCCATGTATTATACATGATTCCGATAGCAAATTTAATTCTAAGAAGAATGGCGCAAACAGAACTAGATAAAACACTCTAGTTTGTCTATAATATTGAAAACACTACGATAAAAAAGTGAGGGGCGGCAACCGAAAAACGGCAATTAGAGACAAACTATGCAACACACGTCACATATGATACATCAGTTCGATAGAGATTCCAACGGTGAGTATAACAACGCCATTCGTTTTGACGGCTGCCTTGTTGTTTGTTGTTAAATTGCAAAAAACAAAGTCAAAAAACATTCTTTTTTGAAAATAAACGTGGTTTATAGACAAAACATACACCCGTTGTCACATATCTTACATCATATCGATAGAGAATTTAACGACAAGTCTAACAGTGCAAACACTTTGAATGCCTGCTGTATAGTTTGTCTTTAAATCGGTAAAAACTGCTAAAAAAAAAGGGGGGGGGAAAAACAGAAAAACTCGATTTAAAGACAAACTATGCAACAAACGTCAAATCGGTTTTCGCCGTTAAACTCGCCGTTAAATTCTCCATCAAAATAAAGAATAATATATAACAATCTCGAAAATGAATTTTTGACCCTTTTTCCCTGATGGTACCATCAGGGAAAAAGTCATTTTTTCAAATGCCATTTTTTATACATGATTCCGATAGCAAATTTAATTCTAAGAAGAATGGCGCAAACAGAACTAGATAAAACACTCCAGTTTGTCTATAATATTGAAAACACTACGGTAAAAAAGTGAGGGGCGGCAACCGAAAAACGGCAATTAGAGACAAACTATGCAACACACGTCACATATGATACATCATTTCGATAGAGAATCCAACGGTGAGTATAACAACGCTATTCGTTTTGACGGCTGCGTTGTTGTTTGTTGTTAAATTGCAAAAAACAACGTCAAAAACAATCTTTTTTGACAAATAAACGTGGTTTATAGACAAAACATACACCCGTTGTCACATATCTTACATCATATCGATAGAGAATTTAACGTTGAGTTTAACAGTGCAAACACTTTGAACGGCTGCTGTATAGTTTGTCTCTAAATGGGTAAAAACTGCAAAAAAACAAGGGGGGGAAAAAACAGAAAAACTCGATTTAAAGACAAACTATGCAACAAACGTCAAAACGGTTTTCGCCGTTGAACTCGCCGTTAAATTCTCCATCAAAATAAAGTATAATATATGACAATCTCGAAAATGAATTTTTGACCCTTTTTTACTGATAGGAACGAATCGTGCTTTCCCATCAGGAAAAAAATTCATTTTTTCAAATGCCATGTATTATACATGATTCCGATAGCAAATTTAATTCTAAGAAGAATGGCGCAAACAGAACTAGATAAAACACTCCAGTTTGTCTATAATATTGAAAACACTACGGTAAAAAAGTGAGGGGCGGCAACCGAAAAACGGCAATTAGAGACAAACTATGCAACACACGTCACATATGATACATCAGTTCGATAGAGAATCCAACGGTGAGTATAACAACGCCATTCGTTTTGACGGCTGTCTTGTTGTTTGTTGTTAAATT
Organism: Hydra vulgaris; assembly: GCF_038396675.1. Classification (NCBI taxonomy): domain Eukaryota; kingdom Metazoa; phylum Cnidaria; class Hydrozoa; order Anthoathecata; family Hydridae; genus Hydra; species Hydra vulgaris. Next base: position 15,998 of record NC_088931.1, read on the forward strand.
GCAAAAAACAACGTCAAAAAACATTCTTTTTTGAAAAATAAACGTGGTTTATAGACAAAACATACACCCGTTGTCACATATCTTACATCATATCGATAGAGAATTTAACGATGAGTTTAACAGTGCAAACACTTTGAACGGCTGCTGTATAGTTTGACTCTAAATGGGTAAAAACTGCAAAAAATCAAGGGGGGGAAAAAACAGAAAAACTCGATTTAAAGACAAACTAAGCAACAAACGTCAAAACGGTTCCCGCCGTTGAACTCGTTGTTAAATTCTCCATCAAAATAAAGTATAATATCTGACAATCTCGAAAATGAATTTTTGACCCTTTTTCCCTGATGGTACCATCAGGGAAAAAGTCATTTTTTCAAATGCCATTTTTTATACATGATTCCGATAGCAAATTTAATTCTAAGAAGAATGGCGCAAACAGAACTAGATAAAACACTCCAGTTTGTCTATAATATTGAAAACACTACAGTAAAAAAGTGAGGGGCGGCAACCGAAAAACGGCAGTTAGAGACAAACTATGCAACACACGTCACATATGATACATCAGTTCGATAGAGAATCTAACGGTGAGTATAACAACGCCATTCGTTTTGACGGCTGCGTTGTTGTTTGTTGTTAAATTGCAAAAAACAACGTCAAAAAACAATCTTTTTTTACAAATAAACGTGGTTTATAGACAAAACATACACCCGTTGTCACATATCTTACATCATATCGATAGAGAATTTAACGATGAGTTTAACAGTGCAAACACTTTGAACGGCTGCTGTATAGTTTGTCTCTAAATAGGTAAAAACTGCAAAAAAACAAGGGGGGGAAAAAACAGAAAAACTCGATTTAAAGACAAACTATGCAACAAACGTCAAAACGGTTTTTGCTGTTGAACTCGCCGTTAAATTCTCCATTAAAATAAAGTATAATATATGACAATCTCGAAAATGAATTTTTGACCCTTTTTCACTGATAGGAACGAATCGTGCTTTCCCATCAGGGAAAAAATTCATTTTTTCAAATGCCATGTATTATACATGATTCCGATAGCAAATTTAATTCTAAGAAGAATGGCGCAAACAGAACTAGATAAAACACTCCAGTTTGTCTATAATATTGAAAACACTACGGTAAAAAATTGAGGGGCGGCAACCGAAAAACGGCAATTAGAGACAAACTATGCAACACACGTCACATATGATACATCAGTTCGATAGAGAATTCAACAGTGAGTATAACAACGCCATTCGTTTTGACGGCTGCTTTGTTGTTTGTTGTTAAATTGCAAAAAACAATGTCAAAAAACATTCTTTTTTGAAAAATAAACGTGGTTTATAGACAAAACATACACCCGTTGTCACATATCTTACATCATATCGATAGAGAATTTAACGATGAGTTTAACAGTGCAAACACTTTGAACGGTTGCTGTATAGTTTGACTCTAAATGGGTAAAAACTGCAAAAAATCAAGGGGGGGAAAAAACAGAAAAACTCGATTTAAAGACAAACTAAGCAACAAACGTCAAAACGGTTCCCGCCGTTGAACTCGTTGTTAAATTCTCCATCAAAATAAAGTATAATATCTGACAATCTCGAAAATGAATTTTTGACCCTTTTTCCCTGATGGTACCATCAGGGAAAAAGTCATTTTTTAAAATGCCATTTTTTATACATGATTCCGATAGCAAATTTAATTCTAAGAAGAATGGCGCAAACAGAACTAGATAAAACACTCCAGTTTGTCTATAATATTGAAAACACTACAGTAAAAAAGTGAGGGGCGGCAACCGAAAAACGGCAATTAGAGACAAACTATGCAACACACGTCACATATGATACATCAGTTCGATAGAGAATCCAACGGTGAGTATAACAACGCCATTCGTTTTGACGGCTGCCTTGTTGTTTGTTGTTAAATTGCAAAAAACAACGTCAAAAAACAATCTTTTTTGACAAATAAACGTGGTTTATAGACAAAACATACACCCGTTGTCACATATCTTACATCATATCGATAGAGAATTTAACGATGAGTTTAACAGTGCAATCACTTTGAACGGCTGCTGTATAGTTTGTCTCTAAATAGGTAAAAACTGCAAAAAAACACGGGGGGGAAAAAACAGAAAAACTCGATTTAAAGACAAACTATGCAACAAACGTCAAAACGAATTTCGCTGTTGAACTCGCCGTTAAATTCTCCATCAAAATAAAGTATAATATATGACAATCTCGAAAATGAATTTTTGACCCTGTTTCACTGATAGGAACGAATCGTGCTTTCCCTTCAGGGAAAAAGTCATTTTTTAAAATGCCATTTTTTATACATGATTCCGATAGCAAATTTAATTCTAAGAAGAATGGCGCAAACAGAACTAGATAAAACACTCCAGTTTGTCTATAATATTGAAAAAAATACGGTAAAAAAGTGAGGGGCGGCAACCGAAAAACGGCAGTTAGAGACAAACTATGCAACACACGTAACATATGATACATCAGTTCGATAGAGAATCCAACAGTGAGTATAACAACGCCATTCGTTTTGACGGCTGCCTTGTTGTTTGTTGTTAAATTGCAAAAAACAACGTCAAAAAACATTCTTTTTTGAAAAATAAACGTGGTTTATAGACAAAACATACACCCGTTGTCACATATCTTACATCATATCGATAGAGAATTCAACGACAAGTCTAACAGTGCAAACACTTTGAACGCCTGCTGTATAGTTTGTCTCTAAATCAGTAAAAACTGCTAAAAAACAAGGGGGGGGGAAAAACAGAAAAACTCGATTTAAAGACAAACTATGCAACAAACGTCAAAACGGTTTTCGCCGTTGAACTCGCCGTTAAATTCTCCATCAAAATAAAGTATAATATATGACAATCTCGAAAATGAATTTTTGACACTTTTTCACTGATAGGAACGAATCGTGCTTTCCGATCAGGAAAAAAATTCATTTTTTCAAATGCCATGTATTATACATGATTCCGATAGCAAATTTAATTCTAAGAAGAATGGCGCAAACAGAACTAGATAAAACACTCCAGTTTGTCTATAATATTGAAAACACTACAGTAAAAAAGTGAGGGGCAGCAACCGAAAAACGGCAGTTAGAGACAAACTATGCAACACACGTCACATATGATACATCAGTTCGATAGAGAATCCAACGGTGAGTATAACAACGCCATTCGTTTTGACGGCTGTCTTGTTGTTTGTTGTTAAATTGCAAAAAACAACGTCAAAAAACATTCTTTTTTGAAAAATAAACGTGGTTTATAGACAAAACATACACCCGTTGTCACATATCTTACATCATATCGATAGAGAATTTAACGATGAGTTTAACAGTGCAAACACTTTGAACGGCTGCTGTATAGTTTGACTCTAAATGGGTAAAAACTGCAAAAAATCAAGGGGGGGAAAAAACAGAAAAACTCGATTTAAAGACAAACTAAGCAACAAACGTCAAAACGGTTCCCGCCGTTGAACTCGTTGTTAAATTCTCCATCAAAATAAAGTATAATATCTGACAATCTCGAAAATGAATTTTTGACCCTTTTTCCCTGATGGTACCATCAGGGAAAAAGTCATTTTTTCAAATGCCATTTTTTATACATGATTCCGATAGCAAATTTAATTCTAAGAAGAATGGCGCAAACAGAACTAGATAAAACACTCCAGTTTGTCTATAATATTGAAAACACTACAGTAAAAAAGTGAGGGGCGGCAACCGAAAAACGGCAGTTAGAGACAAACTATGCAACACACGTCACATATGATACATCAGTTCGATAGAGAATCTAACGGTGAGTATAACAACGCCATTCGTTTTGACGGCTGCGTTGTTGTTTGTTGTTAAATTGCAAAAAACAACGTCAAAAAACAATCTTTTTTTACAAATAAACGTGGTTTATAGACAAAACATACACCCGTTGTCACATATCTTACATCATATCGATAGAGAATTTAACGATGAGTTTAACAGTGCAAACACT